>NW_026035494.1:38803-50708 GCF_019186545.1 Solanum stenotomum
AACAAATATGGACGAATTTATAAAGCAAATGATGCCTGCACTAACTAGTCATCTTGTTCCTATTATTGTTGGGCAGGTGCAAGCATCGATTACTCCATCTGGGAATCCATCGATTGTGACACCCATAGTGCCTCCTGCTACTAATGTGGACGAGGTTGATCCCTCAATTTCAAGCGATGATCGTATCCCTTAGTCTCCCACAACTTTAGTTTTTGGTAATCTCATACTTTTTGGAAACTACAAATTGCGTAGTAACGTTTTGATGAACGTAGGTTTATTTAAGAGTACTTGATAGTTTTCTTTGGATATTTTTAACCAAAAATATGTGTTTTGGAGTTTTCTATTTATATATTATGAATCGTCTATGAGTATTATATTATATGAATGTTTGTTATTTTTAGAGTATTTAGTAATTTTAATTTAATTTATTTCAGCAGTGCATATTTAAAATAACCAAATCAATAATTTTAGAAGAATAATTTTTAGCAACAAATTTAGCGACTATTTTGTCATTGCTATGAAAAGAATGTTAGCGACGGATTAGCGATGAATTATTAAAGGCATAATATGTTGTAACAGAATATGTTGCGACGAAAATTTCATTGCAAATTTATCCAAAATGACGAAATGAATTATGAAATTAGCAACAAAACTATATAAATATAATGACGAATTATTCCGTCGCTAACAAGTGGCAACGAAAATCTTTCGTCACTATCACGTCGCTAAACTTGTGACGGAACTCATTTTTTCGTCTTAGAATTATTAAATTAGCAACAAAATTATATAAATATAATGACGACTAAGTTCGTCACTAACATATGGCGACAGAAATGTTTTGTCACTATGACGTCGCTAACTTGTGACGGAACTCATTTTTTCGTCACTAAGAGCTTACTAACGAGCGTAATAGCAACAGTCAATAATCCGTTGCTAATTCGTCACTAATCATGATTAGTGACGGATTTGCATTGGATAGTGACGGATTGTGTCCGTCGGTAAACACTGTTTTTTTTGTAGTGAATTGTGAATCTTTAAGATCCATCATAGATTTGAGTTATGTTTTGAGTAAGTAAGTATGAGAATGAAAATAGTCGAATACATGAGTTCCTTGTTGATGTTTTGAACCTTGAGTCGAGTCGTTCATGCCTATAACTTTCGTATGAACTCCATCAATTAGGTACCTTTGAGAGGAGTAGTATTTTCAAGTTCTAAGTCTTGAGTTTTGAGTTCCTAATCCCATCTGAGATTATAGTTCTAATCATGGGACTATTACATGTTACCCATGAAGTCCTTGAGTTGAATTTTTCATGCCCATAATTCCGCATGAACCCTATAAGTCGAACAATCTTGAGATGAGAAATATCTTCGAGTCCCTGAGTTGAGTAGTTCATGCTCATAATTTTGTATGAACCCTCTGAGTTGAGAATTCTTGAAATGAGTAGTATCATTGAAGTTCTTGAGTTCCAAGTATTGAGTTCTATCTATGGTTATTGAAACCTTGCATTGAGTCGTTCACGTCCATAATTCGGCATGAACTCTATTTTAAGAAGTCTTTTTACAAATTATTTTAAAACTTGTTTTAAAGACTTGAGCACCGAGTTGAGAAAGAGTAGAGTTTAGTTCATTTTCTTTTGATATGGAAACTAAGTATTCCCAAGAGTAAATGTTTTGACATTTAAGATGAGAGGAAATTGAGATTTTCGAAAGGGTTTTGAGCAGTTTGACTACTATCTCTTTTAAGAAAAATATGGGTTTTGAGAAAGAGTTTCTAAAACATGATTAGTATGACAATCGAGTATGTCATCAATGTTTAAGAAGTATAGTATCTAGATATACCATCAATGTTTATGCAGTATGACTTCCCGAGTCATCAATGATCATATTAAAATATGACTCTGATATGTTTTTTTAGAAAGAGTTTTCAACAGTTGTTACCTCTTTTAAGAGGGTAGTTTGAGCAATTATCTCAAACTAGAGAAAGAGTTAAGTTGTTAAACATATGAGCTAAGTATATTTTGGGAGTAGTATTGAGCACCGATATGGGGACGCGAGTTCATAATAACTCAAGTCTCCATAAACCATGTAGCCATCATGGCTAGAAATGATCATACATTTTAGATGACTCCTTAGTGCTTTTGTCACGCCCAAAATCCCATTAAGGCGAACCGGCACCCGTTGTCGAGAAGGCTCGGGAGAACCAACCTGTAATCATGCTCTATCTATGAACATTTAAAGGTGCTGCCATAGTGGATAACATGTTTTCATGAAAGTAGATAGTATTAACAAGCCAAAAGAAAGTGCACATGACTTGGCCGTTGGGACCATGATGTCTAAGACACGGGGCACAACCACACTTCACTATACATAGTCTACAAAGCCTCTAAATGATAAAACATTATGGGGTTAAGGTCGGGACAAGCCCTGCCTTACACTCAGCTACTATACAATACCAAAATACATGTTATAGACTCGGAAAGCCCCGAATCAACCTGGAGCTCACCAATAGCCGGTTAAGGTCGGGACAAGCCCCGCCTTACACTCAACTACTATGCAATACCAAAATACATGTTATAGACTCAAAAAGCCCCGAATCAACCTGGAGCTAACCAATAGCCGCTGGATGTCCTGTTCTCCTACTGGGGAGATCTACTAGCTCATGTACCTGCAACATGAATTACAGGTCCCCCAAGAGAGATGTCAGTACGGGAGAATGTACTGAGTATGTAAGGCATAAAGTACTGTATGTGAAATATTTAGAAGATTTTTTTTAAGAATCGCTCAAATTTCTCGATTTTTCATCTATATTAGCCCATTGATATGGCGCCCAGAGCGCACAAAATTGTTTTTCTCAAAAAACTTTATGAGGACCTCCGTAATGAGTTGGTGAACCTTCGCGTATACTCACGCCTTTTTTTAACGTTTATTTCTGCATTTACAAGCCCTTTTTTGAGAATCGCTCAATTTTTTTTACTTTTCGTGTGTATTCACCCATGTATCAGGCACCCGGAGCACCCAAATGTTTTTTTTCAAAAAACTTTATGAGGACCTCCGTAATAATTTAGGGAACCTTCAAGTATACTCACACCATTCTTTTAACGCCTATTTAATAATTTGGGGAACCTTCAGGTATACTTATACCATTCTTTTAACTCCTATTTCCGGATTTACAAACACTTTTTTAAGAATCGCCCAAATTTCCCTATTTTCGTGTGTATTAGCCCATTGATCTGGCGCCCGAAGCGCCCAAAATTATCTTATTAGGACCTTCATAATGAGTTGGGGAACCTTTATGTATAATCACACCTTTTGTTTAACGCCCATTTCTGCATTTACAAGCCCTTCTTTAAGAATCGCTCAAATTTCCAACTTTTCGTGTGTCTTATCCCATGGATCTTGCGCCCGAACCACCCAATTTTTTTTCTCAAAAAGATTTATGAGGACTTTCGTAATGAGTTGAGGAACCCTCACATATACTCACACCATTTTATTAGCACCCATTTCCGCATTTACAACCTTTTTTAAAGAATCGCCCGAATTGTCTGACTTTTCGTGTGTATTATTCCATGGTTCTGGCGCTTAAAGCATTTAATTTTTTTTCCCAAAAAACTTTATGAGGACCTGTCACGACCCAAGGGTACACCCTAGATGTAACAAGACGTACAAACCCCGAGAGGCCTCATACAAGCCCCTTATCATAGCATAACATAAGATAATAGAAATGATACGGACATTTTAAAACTTTTACCATACAATCGAAGTTTTTTATAAAAGCAAGCGGAAGTCTATAACACTATGTCTCAAACCATCTAAAATAACTTGAATAAATCTTTGGAACGCAGCCCATACTAAAGTCTAAAACATAAAGGAAAGACATAAAAGAAAGGTGATCACATCCTCGATGCTATGATAACTCACCAAGTCTTCAACTCCTTAATCTACTAGAAACCTAGCCACGGGAATGGAACTCAATATCGCCGGACCCTACATTTGATAAGAATGTAGGCAAGAGTATGCGTTAGTAAAAAAATGTACTAAATATGACAGCTAGCATAACATCATAAGAGCATAACATAAGGGTTAGTCAACATAAGACATATACCATAATCATAAGAGATACTTCATAAAACATAGACTATAAGCATAAGAGACAACAACATAGTCATAGGCATAATCTCCAACATAGGCACAATATAAGCATTAGTCAACCCTTAGTCCTTCATACCATAAGAGGAACACTTCATAAGTAACTCCAAGTCATACTTGTGCAGTGTATGGATAAGACCCCATAATCTCACTCATACTAAGTACCACCTTAGGCCATCATACATACTCATCATCTTTTAATCTCATCCTTAACTTACTCCTCATAGACAAGGGAATATCTCACATTTAGTCAATCATAACAAGGAAGGCAATTATAGCACAATCCAATCTAAACATACATAATATAAGAGAAACACTTCCTGGGTAACCTTAAGTCATACTTGTGCAATGCATGGATAAGACACCATAATCCCACCCATGCTAAGTACCACTTTAGGTCATCACAATCATACTTCTTGGTTGGAGATTAGTCCCTATTTTTAACACTTTGGAGCACTATGAGATAGTCCCTTAATCATATCTTAGTTCCTCATAAATTTGAACACTATGAGATACTTCATTAAGCTTGTCTTAGTTTATTATTATTGTGAACACTATGAGATACTTCATTAAGTATGTCTTAGTTCATAAATGTGTTTGAACACTTGGAGATACTTCTTCAAGTATGTCTTAGTCCATTGAATACAAAGATTGGTACTAGAAACCCGGACTCCACTAGGTGAAGGCTTTCATCTCATGAGACCTACTTTGAGAAAAACCAGACCCTACTACGTGAGAGTTCCCCCTTACTTTGGAAGTCCGGACTCAACTAGGTGTGAGCCTCTCTTATTTTGGAAGTCCAGACTAAACTAGGTGTGAGCCTCCATCTCATTGTCAATATTCATTTGGGGACAAGCATACACCCCTTAGACTAGTTATTAAGTCTTACAGAACATTCATGTCTCATGGAAATATGTCCTTGAGAACCAACCCATGTTTCAAGTCATTCTATCACTTTATGCATTCAAACATTCATAAGGTAGATGAGGTGGGTAAAGTCCTTCCACAACATTGATATCTCCTAGTCTACCATTCTCATATAGGCTTCACTCTCAAAGTCATTACAAGAATAATTCAACATATTAGCTTTACTCTCAAAGCCCTAGCAATTAACATTCATCACTACAAGCCTTACTCTCAAAGCTTTACTTCTTACAATCATCATACATACCTACATTACGATCATCATAAAGGTTCAATCTCAAGCATTACTAGTCATGATCCATCATATATATTTTAATCTAATTCAATTCATGTTTATATACTTTTACTCTCAAGCAATAAATACTCATAACATTAACCCTAGAAGATCATATCTAAATACTTAATTTCCCTTCTTGAGGCATGAACCCACATTACTTCAATTTCATCCATTAAACTAGGGTTAGGCATACAAAACATGTAATTTCATCATATTAACATGATTCACTACTAATTCAATCATAAACTATCAATATCCACTCAATTGGATCCATAATCAACATAACCCACAATATTACAAGGAACCCTAACTTGAATTGGGGATTTCATCTTCACAATTGGGGGAATTTTAGAGGACTCCATGGATGGAGGAATCCATGGATGAATAAGCTAACATACCTTGGATACAAAGCCCTAACAAAGCTTGGAAGATTGGAGGATTTTGACCTAGCTTTATTCTCTTCTTCTTCTTCACTTTCTAGAGAGAGAATATTTGAGAGGGAATTGAGTTCTTTTTGGTGACAACTAGCCCATGGATCAAGCGCCCGGAGCATCCAAAATATTTTTCTCAAAAAACATTATGAGGACTTCCTTAATGAGTTGGGGAACCTTCACGTATACTCACATCATTTTAAAATTCTTATTTTCACATTTACAAACCTTTTTTTAAGAATCACCCAAATTCCCCAATTTTACGAGTGTATTAGCCCATTGATCTAGCGCCTGGAACACCCAAAAAAAATATCTCAAAAAACTTTATAAGGACCTCCGTAATCAGTTAGGGAATCTTCACGTATACTAACACCATTTTTAACTTCCATTTTTGCATTTACAAGCCCTTTTCAAGAATTTCCCAAATTACCTGATTTTTTTGTATGTTTTAGCCCATGGATCTGGCGCACGGAGCACCCAAAAAAATTTTCTCAAAAAAAATTATGAGGACCTCCGTAATGAGTTGGGGAACATTCACGTATACTCACACCATTTTTAATGCTCATTTCCGCATTTACAAGCCTTTTTTTAAGAATCACCCAAAATCTCCAATTTTTCGTGTGAATTAGCCCATAGATCTAACGCCCGGACCACCAAATTTTTTTATTATCAAAAAACCTTATGAGGACCTCTATAATTATTTGGGGAACCATCACGTATACTCAGACTATTTTTTTTAATGCCCATTCCACATTTACAAGCGCTTTTTAATAATCTCCCAAATCCCCTAATTTTTCGTGTGTTATAGATCTGCCGCCCGAAGCACCCAAACATTTTTTAGCAAAAAACTTTATGAGGACCTCCAGGGGAACCTTCACGTATATGTATACTGACACCATTTTTTAACGCCCATTTCCGCATTTACAAGTCTTTATTTAAGAATCGCTTAAATTTCTCAATTTTTCGTGTGTATTAGCCCATGGATCTGGAACCCAGACCACCTAAATGTTTTTTCACAAAAAAATTTATGAGAGCCTCTGTAATGAGTTGGGGAACCTTCACGTATACTTACACTATTTTTAGCGCCCATTGATGAGTCCACAAATTGAACTTATTTAGGGCTATGTTTTGATAGAATTACTGTCCTCAAATGCATATTTTGTCTCAATATCTGATGAAAACCCTCAAGTTTTAGGTTTTTGGAGTTTGAGGGAAAACATGGACACTACTTAGCAAAAAGGAACAAAGGCAGTTGAAAGAACGAAGAAATGAAGATCTAAGAATCGTTGAACCTGTTCGGCGAGTCGCCCAAAGGTCATATCCTTGCCTTTTGTTCCAGTGTGCTGAGCCTGAAGGAAAAGATCAAATCGACAGTGAAATGGAGCAATCAGCATGTCGTCAAGCAGTTCTGCGAAGTAGTACTATACCGCCCAATGATCCAAGACGCGAAGATGCTGAAGGCAAGAGCTGAAAGGCGATGAAGCAAACCAAAGAGCGGATTGCCGAGTGTATCGGCGATCCCGACTAACTACGCCCAATGGCTCCTTCGCAGCACATTTTCTAAAAACTATAAATACTAGTTCAGTTTTTATTCTTAGTAGTCAGTTTTAGTTGTATTAAGTTTAGAATACAATTTTGAGAGACAATATTCTCTCAAAGTTTGGAGAGGGTCTTTGAAGAACTTGAAGATTCAAAGGGTTTCAACTCCAAGATTTTGGACTTGGGTTTTATAGATTCTTCACTCTTGACTTGTTTTAAGAATTGATCTTGCATACCCATTGATGGAAACTGAGATTGGTATAACTTTTTTTCTCTTTTGCATGTCTAGCTAAAACTCCAATTCTTGGGGTGTGATTTTGTGAATATGGATTAGATTATATGTTGGGTCTTGCTTGTTGATGGTTTATTTGTTGTGTAAATGTGATTTCGTTTAGTAGTTATGGTGGGACTTAATGAAATTGTAGTTGCAAATACAATTTCACCTTTGTGTTTTTGGTTTGCTCGAGAAAGAGGTCGTAAAACTAAGACTACTACATTGATGGTCGGTGGGATTGGGTCGACATGAGGTTCAGCTCGAGAGAGTGAACCCTAGTCCTTCTCCCACACACTCAGCTCGATAGAGTAAGTGGGATAAGGCGGAGGTTGTGCTTAAAGCGGAAACCAGATTTCGAGAGAAACTAGGTTGATTCGGGGTAAGTTGCTCAAGAGAGAATTTACCCCCACTATAGTCTAGCCTAGTCACAAATACTCAACGAATTTACTATCAGAAGCATGTACCCAATAGTATAGTTTAGCCCGTATTCCTATCACATCCCAAGAATCTCGTCTCCATATTCGTATCTCTCTTTATTTTTGTTGATTTTGCTCTTTACTTATTTACTAACCCCCATTGATAATTGACGCTTGCGTCACCTCTTAGATTTAACATGTTTCTATTAGATAATGCTTTTAACTATGACTAATTAGAAGTTAATTTTATTTTTCTATTAATTCTCAAAACCACTCTCTTGGGACTCGACCCTAACCCTTGGTTGGGTTACTTTACTATTGTACGATCGTAGACACTTGCATTGGAAGTTGTGTCTTGATTACGCTAACATCAAAATGGCGCCTCTGCCAGGGAGTGGTGTTATTTGAGAATTCTTAGATTAGTAGAATTTTTGTTCTTCTTAGTTGTAATTTACTTACTTAGTTTTTAGTTTTGTATTGTTTGTTTGTTTATAGAAGCAAGACAATGTGTACGAATAATCATTATGGGTATCAAACGGATCACCCCCTCTTGAAACTGTTGAACCTTAGGGATAACCTCCTAATGTTCAAACAAGTAGGGGATGAAACCCTTCAGGAAATATCGCTAAAGTTTCAGGCAGTGCTGCAGTCATGCCCCACTCATGAGATGATCGACAAGATGCTACTAGAAAGCTTCTATCGGGGTCTTGGACCCGATAATAGAAAGCAATGCTCATCAACTTTTCACAGGTGGTATGATACACCATCCCTATGAAGTCGTAGCCGAACTCCTAAATGGCATGGTTGAAGCTAACAAGGAGACCAAAAAGAAACAAGAGTAGGATGTAATGCTAGCTTAGTTGGATTTTTTGTCCAAAAGAGTCATGGAGTTGGAAGCACAGTCCTTGAAAAAGGAAAATCACTTCTTCCTTTGAGAGTGTACAAAGGGGAAGAAGAATGTGGGCGTACAAGATGACGAATTCCTCTCATTCATTCAACTAAAAATTGAAGGACAATAAAAGATGTTGAATGAGATGAAAGAGAACATCGACATGTTAAATCAAGCAACAACCTCTAACTCCATGACAATTCAGCTACAAGATGCCCAGATAAATCAGTTAATATCAGGTCGCTATCCACCGTTTGTCGAGGACTCACCTAGTTACACCATGGTCAACTCCGAGGATAAGGACTAGACGTTAACTTGCGTCGTGCCACGACGTTAACTAAGGCGTTGTTTGGGAGGCAACCCAAAACCCTTTTTTGCTTTATATTCGTGTTATGGTAAAATAACGATGAGTTGTTTGTACAGGTCAAAGCGTGGAAAGTGTTTGAAAAAGTGTAGGGTGGTGAGAAACAGGTCCAGTCAGCGAATCGCCGAAGAGGTCGGCGACTTCAATGGAGACCGCCGTTGGGATCCCCACATTAATTGGAGGTCCTATAA
This sequence comes from Solanum stenotomum, assembly GCF_019186545.1. Lineage (NCBI taxonomy): Eukaryota > Viridiplantae > Streptophyta > Magnoliopsida > Solanales > Solanaceae > Solanum > Solanum stenotomum. The sequence continues at coordinate 48,255 of NW_026035494.1, forward strand.
ATTTCGGTGAGGAAACTAAAACATTCAGCATTCCACCAAGTGATTAGGCGAGCTTGACTAATGTCGCCGAGTGGGCGAAAACTGGACGATTTTGCAAGCCAAAGGCTTAAAAGTTTAAACTTCATTCACTTTCCCTCACTTTTTATCTGCCCAAACTCATACCTGCACTCTAGTTTCTTTATTTCTTGCACTTTTAGAGTATTTTGGTTGGTTGATTTTTTGCTCAAAATTGGATTACCTTGCTGCCTAGCGTTTTAATCTTTTCGTAGTCAACACAAAAGGTCGGTATTCTACTCCCCGAATTTATTTTATAAAAAATTATGCTCATTTGCAATTGCCAGATCTTGTTGAAAGTATTCTGACCGTGCCAGATAGGATTAGATTGTTTACACGCATGATTTAATTTGACAATCTTGCTCGAGTAGTTGTGACTGTTGAATTTCAGTGATTGTAAGCCTTAATCTGGATTAAAATTTGAAGGGTTGTGTTTGGGTGCTATGGGTCATACCTTGATGGTACTACTGCATACTTTAATTTTGTATTCAGGGGTTACAGGGTTGAATTCAAGAAGATGGGTTGAAAATAGGTACGTTGAGCCGTTTGGCGAGCTGTGTCGAGCTCGCCGAACCACTCGGCGGTTCGCCTAACGTCCCCATCTCACCTTTAATTTAATGATAAATATGTTGTTAATACTGTAACTTTTGGCGAGAAGTTGAAGGTCGCCAAAGACTTTCGGTGACTCGTTGAATTCTCGTTTTACCCTTGTCTATTCCCCTGGATCTCTGTGCACTATAGCTTTTCAGCGGACTAACTCTAAATCGCCGAATGTTATCGGTGACTCGCCAAAAGAGTCGACGAAGCTTATTAGTGCTTTTGTCAAATATTTCTCTAACCTCTCTTCGAGATTTTGTAGACATGACTAAACCTAAAGCTGCTGAAAGAATAATGCCAGCTCAAGAGAATTCCAAAGGAATTGCAATAAAGGAAGATGCAGTTATGTCGAAAGGAAAAGCTTCGAAACTACCCACAACTACTGGGAAAGGCAAGGGCAAGAGGCTCGCTCCTGCCAGGAAAACCATTACCCTAGACCCTGATACTCCTTCATAGGATAGGGGATTTTGCAGAGCGGTGCATGTCTTTTTGGCAGACTCACAATCAACAGACCTTGGTGAAGCTGGCACTGTTGTTCCCCCTAAGGTGACCTCGAGCACTGATGCCCAGGCTCAGGCTGAGGCATCGGGTACTGATGCCCAGACAGATTGAGAAAGTGCATACACTACTAAAAAATTGTCAAAAGACGATGGCCAAAAGCGATGGACTGCGTCGCTTTTTTGGTCAAAATCGACGAAAAAGCGACGTAGTCACCTCCGCCGCTTTTTAACCCGATGCTTTTCAAAAAGCGACGGACTGCGTCGCTAAAAAGCGATGGACAGTGTCGCTTTTCAAAAAGCAACGGACTCGCTTTTTTACTATTTATTTTTTTTGAATTTTTTAACAAAAGCGACGGACTCCGTCGCTTTTATTTTAATTTTATTTTTTTTATTTCTAAAAGGCGACACACTCTGTCGCTTTTCTAGAAATTTTATTTTTGAAAATCCCAGAAAAGCGACGGACTAAACCACGCTGTCCGTCGCTTTTTCTGGAATATTTTTTACAGCAGTAGCTGGCAGTTTTTGTTGCCCACCTGCAAATGCAATTCAATTTAATTCTATACTATTTAGCCCAATCAAACACACATAATTATAAACAATCTAAACAAACTTAAAATAACATTCAAAAGTATCTAAATCATAAATTAAAGACTTATAAAGTCATTCAAAATTCGTTTCAAAATTTCAAAAAGTTCATAAATGTCCAGAGATCTAAACTAGGGAGTGAGATCTACATAATCATCCTCATCACTCTCGTCGTCGGTGTCATCGGGAGCCGAAGTAGTAGGTCGACGAGTAAGGTTTATCACTTGTTCTTTGATTTGCTGAACGGTCTCACTCATGTTTTCTTGTTCAGCTACTCTTCTCCGCTCCGATGCTGCTAGTGCCGCTGTAAGTTTAGCTATTTGATCCGACATAGCAGCAATCTGAACACCGTCAAGTGCCTCGGCTTGACGTGATGATCCAATACCTTTTAAGCCTGACTGGAGTCGTCTAACATCGTTTCGAGAGCCTAGACCATAGCATCTACCCTTGTGTGTCCCCCCTACCACCTTTTCTTTCCAAATCTGGGTGGATAGTTCAAGTGTCAATTGGACCGAACTATCTAGATTCTCAGCGACGTACTGATAAAAGTCATTCTGCATATTAAATATAAAAATTGACATCAATATATATACATATCATAAATATATTTACTATTAATATATATTATTCATATTAAATAACTTACAAAAGTTTGTTCAGCCCTTTCCTCCACCCACACATCCGAATCCGACTCATTTTCTTTCTTCCTGACATGAGT
>NW_026035494.1:51824-53953 GCF_019186545.1 Solanum stenotomum
ATCAACTAGTGTTGGTACTTATGCTTAACAAATATATTATTTCTAAATTTAAAGCTAAGTGTCAACACTAGATGGGCATAAATCGATCTTGCAAGAAAATCAATTTTGTCATCAATAGGATCAACTAGTGTTGGTACTTATGCTTAACAAATATATTATTTCTAAATTTAAAGCTAGGTGTCAACACTAGATGGACACAAATCGATCTTGCAAGAAAATCAATTTTGTCATCAATAGGATCAACTAGTGTTGGTACTTATGCTTAACAAATATATTAGTTCAAAATTTAAAGCTAAGTGTCAACACTAGATGGACACAGATCGATGTTGCAAGAAAATCAATTTTGTCATCAATAGTATCAACTAGTGTTGGTGCTTATGCTTAACAAATATATTATTTCTAAATTTAAAGCTAAGTGTCAACACTAGATGGATACAAATCGATCTTGCAAAAAAATCAATTTTCTCATCAATAGGATCAACTAGTGTTGGTACTTTTTTTTTTTAGATCAAAAGTGGGTCAGACCCTTTTATTCAATAAAAATAAAAATAAGCAAGTCCTTTAATAAACAAAAGGACAGGGAACAAAAAAGGAAACAAAAGCAAAATACAGGGAAAGATTCATAGAAGGAGAAACCCTCTACGTCTTCTTCCTTGGCAGCTGCATGACGCAGCTCCAGACACCATTACTATCAGCAACTCCGTCCGCATTCCAGTAGCAAACATTGAGACGAATTGATCAAGAGCTTAAGCGGCATCCACCTGGGCGTTCAAAATTCTCACAAACACCATGGATCCGGTCTGATGAAGACCTCTTCAACTCTTAACAGTCATCCAGCTTGTCCGCAAGGTAACTAGTGTTGGTACTTATGCTTAACAAATATATTATTTCTAAATTCAAAGCTAAGTGTCAACACTAGATGGACACAAATCGATTTTGCAAGAAAATCAATTTTGTCATCAATAAGATCAACTAGTGTTGGTACTTATACTTAACAAACAATCGATGGACACATAAAAATTATCACAAAATTAAAGCTAAGTATCAATACTAGATGGACAGAAACACATTATTGAAAACAATTGTACTTGAACTTTAGAAATTTAGAAGCACCAACCTTATCTCCTACTTTGATGAAAGAAGCTATATAGTCTTGTATCAAATTTTTTAGATGTTGAGCTTCCTCGGTTGCCTAGCACGAAAAGTTCTAAAATTAGTTAAATATAAACTTCAAATCCAAGAATATTAGTTTTATATATATATATATATATATATATATATATATATATTCAAGTTTAATAAGTTTAAGTTTTCAATTCAAGTTCATATCTAATTTCTAAACTTAATTAGTTATATATTCAAGCTAATTAGTTCCAAGTTCAAGTTCAAATTTCAAGTTCAAGTCTAAGTTCAACTTCAAACTCTAAGTTCATGTTTTAAGTTCAAGTTCTAAGTTCAAGTTCAAATTCTAATTTCAAGTTCAAGTTCTAAGTTCAAGTTCAAATTCTAAGTTCAAATTCTAATTTCAAGTTCAAGTTCAAGTTCTAATTTCAAGTTCAAGTTCTAAGTTCAAGTTCAAATTCTAAGTTCAACTTCAAGTTCTAAATTCAAGTTCAAGTTCTAAGTTCAAGTTCAAATTCAAGTAATAATTTCAAGTTCAAGTTCTAAGTTCAAGTTCAAGTTCAAATTCTAAGTTCAAGTTCAAGTTCTAAGTTCAAGTTCTAATTTCAAGTTCAAGTTCTAAGTTTAACTTCAAATTCTAAGTTCAAGTTCAAGTTCTAATTTCAAGTTCAGGTTCTAATTTCAAGTTCAAGTTCTAAGTTCACATTCAAATTTTAAGTTCAACTTCAAGTTCTAAATTCAAGTTCAAGTTCTAATTTCAAGTTCAAGTTCTAAGTTCAAGTTCAAGCTCAAGTTCAAGTTCTAAGTTCATGACATTCAAACATTCATCATCTACTCATAACACTTCAATTACTAATTTCTAACTTCAAATTATTAACACTTTACTAACTAGTCCTAAAATCAAATCCAAGAAAATCCCAATTCAACCTCAAATTACATATTCTCAAGTTTAAACTAGTCCTAAATTACAAAAATGCTTAATTCTTCACTAACTAACAATGCCCAAT
>NW_026035495.1:0-918 GCF_019186545.1 Solanum stenotomum
GTAGATCATTGGGTATATTTGAAGGTTTTACCCATGAAAGGCGTTATGAGGTTCGGTAAGAAGGGGAAACTCAGTCCCCGATATATTGGACCTTACCGCATAGCCAAGAGGATTGGCAATGTTGCTTATGAGTTGGAGTTACCACAGGAACTAGCAGCGGTTCATCCGGTATTTCACATCTCCATGTTGAAGAAGTGCATATGCGATCCTTCACTGATCCTACCGACTGAAAGTATAAAGATCTATGATAACTTATCTTATGAGGAGGTTCCTGTTCAAATCTTGGATCGTCAAGTTCGTAGGTTGAGAACGAAAGATGTAGCTTCAGTCAAGGTCCTTTGGAGGAACAAATTTGTTGAGGAAGCTACTTGGGAAGCCGAAAAAGACATGAAGAAGAGATATTCATATCTCTTTGAATCCGCAGATCAAGGTATTAATTTCCTTCTTAATGCTCTTTTAATTATAATGAGCATGTTGTTGTTGTCGTTGCGTTTGCATAGTTGCTTGTTGGGTGTTGAGTTGATGTTACACCCTTAGCTTATAAAAGTAACCTCATTCGAGGACGAATGTTCCCAAAGGGGAGATATTGTAACATCCGACTATTTGAAGTGTCTTTGAAGGAGCTTGAAATTTGGAAATATTTTTGGAAAGATTTAAAAATCTGGAAAATTTGGTTAAGTATGGCAAAAAAAATGAGTTTTTGGCCAACTTTGAGTAGCCGTATATCCTAGCTAAGGATGATTTAGGAGTAGTTCCAGTTATGGTTGCGAAGCTCGTGGAACGATCTTTCCAACGCCACCGAGTTTGCTCGATTCCGAGTTCGTATGAGGGAGTTACGCCTTTTAGAAGATGGGCAGTTGGAAGGAAAATCCGTCCGAAAATTTAAGGTCATTTTGGTCTTTTCCCAAATTCTTTCTC
>NW_026035496.1:0-1950 GCF_019186545.1 Solanum stenotomum
GTGTTTAGGGTTTAGGGTTTATGATTTAATATTTAGGGTTAGGGTTTAGGGATTTAGGGTTAGGGTTTAAGGGTTATGATTTAGGGTTAGGGTTTAGGGTTATGGTTTTGGGTTTAGGGTTTAGGTGTTTAGGGTTTAAGGTTTAGGGTTTAGGGGTTTAGGGTTTAGGGTTTAGGGATTTGGTGTTAGGGTTTAGGGATTAGGTGTTAGGGGTTAGGGTTTTAGGGTTTAGGGTTTATGGTTTAGTGTTTAGGGTTTAGGGTTTATGGTTTATGGTTTATGATTTAGGGTTTAGGGTTTAGTGGTTAGGGTTCGGGTTTATGGCTTAGTGTTTAGAGTCTGGGATTTAGGGTTTAGGGTTTAGGGTTTAGGTTTAGGGTGTTAGGGTTTAGGGTTTTGGGCTTAGGGTTTAGAATTTGGTATTTAGCGGTTAGGGTTTAGGGTTAAGGTTAAGGGTTAAGAGTTCAGGGTTTAGGATTTTGGATTTAGGGTTTAGGGTTAAGGTTTAGGTTTTATGGTTTAGGATTTAGTATTTTGGGTTTAGGATTTAAAGTTTAGGGCTCAGGGTTTAGGTTTAGTGTTTAGGATTCAGGGTTTAGGGATTAGGGTTTAGGGTTTAGGGGTAAGGGGTTAGAGGTTACGGGTTAGGGGTTAGGGTTTAGGGTTTAGGGTTTTGTATTTAGGGTTTATGGTTTAAGGTTTATTGTTTAGGGTTAGGCTTTATGGTTAGGGTTTAGGGGTTAGGGTTAGGGTTTAGTGTTTAGGGTTTAGGGTTATTGGTTTGTGGTTTAGGGTAAGGGTTTGGGGTTAGGCTTTAGGGTTTAGGGTTTAGGATTTTCGATTTACGGTTTAGGGTTAAGGTTTAGGTTTTATGGTTTAGGATTTAGTATTTTGGGTTTAGGATTTAAAGTTTAGGGCTCAGGGTTTAGGTTTAGTGTTTAGGATTTAGGGTTTAGGGTTTAGGGTTTAGGGTTAAGGGGTTATAGGTTACAGGTTAGGGGTTAGGGTTTAGGGTTTACGGTTTTGTATTTAGGGTTTATGGTTTAGGTTTATGGTTTAGGGTTAGGCTTTATGGTTAGGGTTTAGGGGTTAGGGGTTAGTGTTTAGTGTTTAGGGTTTAGGGTTTGTGGTTTGTGGTTTAGGGTTAGGGTTTGGGGTTAGGGTTTAGGGTTTAGGGTTTAGGGTTTAGGGTTAAGGGTTTAATGTTTAGGGTTTAGGTTTTGGGTTTTAACGTTTAGGGTTTAGAGTTTAGGGATAGGGGTTTAGGGTTTAGTGGTTAGGGTTTAGGGTTTAGGGATTAGGTGTTAGGGGTTAGGGTTTAGGTTTTAGGGTTTATGGTTTAGTGTTTAGGGTTTAGGGTTTATGGTTTATGGTTTATGGTTTAGGGTTTAGGGTTTAGGGGGTTAGGGTTTAAGGTTTTGGGCTTAGGGTTTAGAGTTTGGTAATTAGCGTTTAGGGTTTAGAGTTAAGGTTAAGGGTTAAGAGTTTAGGGTTTAGGATTTTGGATTCAGGGTTTAGGGTTAAGGTTTAGGATTTAGGATTTAGAGTTTAGGGCTCAGGGTTTAGGTTTAGTGTTTAGGATTTAGGTTTTAGGGTTAGTCTTTAGGATTTACGGTTTAATGTTTAGGGTTTATGCTTTAGGGTTTTGGGTTTAGAGTTTAGGGTTTTGCGTATAGGGTCTTGTGTTTTGGGTTTCATTTTTAGGATTTAGGGTTTATGGTTTAGGGTTTAGGATTTTGGATTTAGGGTTTAGGGTATAGTGTTTAGGGTTTAGGGTTTGTTGTTTATGGTTTAGGGTTAGGGTTCGGGGTTAGGGTTTAGGCTTTATGGTTAAGGGTTTAATGTTTAGGGTTTAGGTTTTGGGTTTTAGGGTTTAAGGTTTAGGGTTTAGGGTTTAATGTTTAGGGGTTTAGGGTTTAGGGTTTTGGATTTAAGGTTTAGTGTTTAGGG
>NW_026035497.1:0-517 GCF_019186545.1 Solanum stenotomum
ATGCCACATAACATATATTATAACATTATCAATATAAGAGAGTCGTCACATATTGTTCATAATATCATTATGTCATATAAATTGTAATAATTTGTCATTTAATATACAGTTTGGTGTGTTTATAATTCATTGCAACACTCCATTCGCATTCGAATTGGCTAAATCTAGTATAGTGGGTCTTGTTTCGATGCGGGAAAAAATCTTTTTAAAAGACATCTCGACGAAAGATGACTGAGAACCATAAGACGAGCGCCAAAACACTAGCATAAGCTGCTCCCACAGACACGCATGATAAGGGGGTGTGGGGACAACCATACCACCACTTTTACCAGATATGGATCCGGACGACCCAAGAACCCGCCACTAAAACCCAACCCTTAAGAGGTTAAGGTCCAAGGGGCAACCGCAGGAAGTAAGCTAACCTTAATGAACAAATATATTACTTTTATTTATTATATAACCTTAAGAATACAGATTTACTAGCCTTATATGAATTAATACCATATATATATATATA
>NW_026035498.1:0-748 GCF_019186545.1 Solanum stenotomum
AAGGCTTGCAATTGAAAAGAAGAATAAGGTAGTTGCATTGCGAAGGAACAAGGGTAGAAAATATGTTGTTTTTAAACCTAGTGACTTGGTTTGGGTGCATATGAGAAAGGAAAGATTTCCTTCCAAAAGAAAGACCAAACTAGATCCTAGAGGAAGTGGGCCATACAAAGTCCTTGAAAGGATTGGAGACAATGCTTATAAACTTGATCTTCCTGGTGAGTTCCAAGTTAGTGCTACTTTTAATGTTTCTGATCTTTTTCATTTTGATGCAGATTTGAATTCGAGGACGAATTGTCTTCAAGAAAAGGGGAATGATAGCATCCAAGGAAGCTCTACTCCATTGAAAGACAATGATGAAACTTTAGAAACTCCAAGGAGGCCCATAACAAGATCTCAAACAAAAGGAGTTCAATGATAAGCTCAACGGGCTTCAATCGCTGATCCAAAGGTGTCTTATTGGGGAAGAAGAGCTCAAGCCCAAGGGAGAGGAATTGTCCAAATGCTACAATTATTTGGTGGCCCAAATTCAAGCCCAAGATGAGGAATTTTAAGGTCCAATTTCGTGCAAATAAGGTCAAGAAGAGTCCAAGAATCAGCCACAACAAGAGCTGCTTTCTGCTCAAGTTTTGAGAGAAGACTAGTCAAACTTTCCAAGATTGTCAAGATTCTTTTCCTAGTTGGGATTTACCTTATTTATTTATTTATATTTATATATATAGGATATTAATATTTTCCTTAGTCTATTTAT
>NW_026035499.1:0-1232 GCF_019186545.1 Solanum stenotomum
TAGGGTTTTGAGAGTTTCGGTTATGGGGAAGGATTTGTGAACCTACTTGTATTCCGAGTGAATTGGTTGAAGTTATTTCTCTCTATATTTTGTACTCTCATATTTATATAGTGGATTGCTCATCTCCTTTGTGGATGTAGGTGGATTGAGCGAACCACGTTAAATCTTTGTGTCTTTTGGTATATTTCTCGTTTGTCTTCTTACTCATGGTCTTTCGAGGTTTGCTTTGTTAGCTTCCGCATTATACCTGCTTATTTTCGGTCCTAACACCGAATTCAAAGTTCAAAAGCTAATTGGTTACTCATAAGACATTGGCATGTTTTTTTTTTTCCAATCTTATTATTGATTGTTGGGAAACCAATAATAATATCTCAAAAATACAATATTTATTCTTGAGAACGTTCAACTCATGCAGTAATCTGATATTTTTCAAATACAATATTGTCTACCTACTAGGAGATAATATTGGATATGAAGATCCAACCTATGAGCATATTGTGGAGTTGTGAATCTAGTTACGTGAACACTGCTTTTGAAGCTATGGAAGAATGATAGCTCCTTTGATATATTCTCCGGGAGTTTATCTTTCCCTTACAATGAAGGGAGAGATATGGTTGGCTAAGGGGATGATTGATGAGAGATAAAGATATTGATTGTTATTGGACCATTAACGGTAGTCTTTAAAATATAATTAATCAACTCTAGTTTTAAAGGATGTGTGTATCTAATTATATCTTTTAAAATATAGGGTTAAGATACAAGTATCTCCTAAACTATGACCGAAATCGTAGAGACACACCTTAAGATCCTATATATTACCCCAAATCTATTTTTTTGGTCATTTTGTACACCTTTTATACTTACGTGACATTCAAACATCTCCACGCACCTCATGGAGCCACGTAAGCCAAAAAGTGTACAAAATTACCAAAAAATGAGTTCGGGGTATTAGGACCTTATTTAGTTAAGGTGTGTCTTTGAGATTTCGATCATAGTCTAGGGGGTTACTTATGCCTTATCCCTAAAATATATGATATAAAATATTAAAATGGTATTATATGTTATTGTTTGAAAGTAGAGGTAATGTAAGTATATATGGTAGTGACGTATGTCTAGGTCGGTGGTTTTTCCTACAAAAAATTGTTTACTTGTGAGGTCCATGTTTATGCATATAAAATAATTTATTTTTGTCATGTCAAATTTATTTTAATAATAAATGTGCTTAAGTGATT
>NW_026035500.1:0-229 GCF_019186545.1 Solanum stenotomum
TAAACAAACTTAACTTTTTAACTTTAAGTACATTAGTTTTGACTTAATTCCAACAACTAAATTCACTAACTAAACCGACATTATTTATTTTAACTTATTTAAACAACATAACAACTTTTGAACTTTAACTACATTAGTTTTGACTTAATTCCAACAACTAAATTCACTAACTAAACCGACATTATTTATTTTAACTTATAAAAACAACATAACAACTTTAACTAGTTTA
>NW_026035501.1:0-7591 GCF_019186545.1 Solanum stenotomum
ATTTGATCTTTCTTGATTTTTATTTATTTGACACTTAGTTTGATATCGTTGTTATAGATTTATTTGCTTATCACTATCTAGTCTCTTATTCTTATTTAATTTTTTCCCTTTCATTTTTAGTGTAAAAATATGAGAACAAAAAAAATGTGAATGGAAAAAGAGGAAAAAGTAAAAAAAAATAAAAATTAAAACTATTTTCTACGGTTATATTGTTACTTATTTTTTGTATCCGTAAAAATATAAAATTGGATGGCTACATAAACATTTATACTTTGCTTTCTCTTTATAAAACAGAGGAACAATGAAATACCAGTATTGGTGTCCAGTACTGCCGAAAGCAGAGGTTTTTTCATCTTCCTTTTGCTGATTAGCAGAGTAATAAAATTCCCTTCCGTCCAAAAAGAATTTTGCTCCACGCGGACGAGTCATAGAGTGAGTTGTATGGATATCTGTAAAATCGGATTCAGAAACAAGAGAATTCCACTTGTCATATGAACTTAAAATACCTCTTTATACCTTAAAAACAAAGTATTGCACTTTCTAGGTAATTTTGACAAGAAGCAGTTTGTTGGGCGAATTCACAATCTTAACTTGAGGTTTCTACTAACTTTTTACCAAGAAGTGTTCAATAAGAAAATTGAAGCTCAAATGTTTATATGCATTAACTGAACTTTGCAGTCGAATCCAATTAGCTAACTAATAATTACACTGAATAAGTAACAAACTATTGATAAACGAAAACTAATGCTTTTATACATAGGGAAATATACTCTTCAAAAACATCACAAACTAGGAAAGTAAAATCTTTTATCTGCATCACACTAATATCTTTTCATTCTCGTAATAATTATGTGTTCCAATTTTAAGGTTCCGGAACGTGCAATAGCAACATTTGATGTTGAATTTGAAAAAATCGAAATTAAAAGCTTTTATTCGCATCCCAGCAAAGCAGTGGACTTGAATCCTGCAATTTTCAAAATTGAAGAATTAAAGTTAAAAGCTTTAACGATGAAGGAGGAACAAAATTTATGGATATATAAAATGTAATCTTCTGAAGGATAGAGATTAAGTCGAATACCAGGAGGTTACACACTAATGTCTTTTCTTGTGCCTTCTCATTCTTGTAAGAATTTTATGTTCCAATTCTACATCCACCCTTGAAAACCATGCTGGATATTTGTCATGCCCCGAGTCTACACCCTGGGCGGGACCGGCACTCGGAGACCATTGCTGGCCCCAAGCGAACCCTTGGCCTGACTTTCTTAACTCAACGGAAACCTAACTCAACAGAATAACTTCATGCAAAGCAAAGTCATAAGACAACTTAACTGATACAAATCTGGCCAACAAGGCACCTCGGGTCTCAAAATAGAATATTTACATATATAAGAGACTCAAAACTAACTGGTTGAATGTCTATGAAGCTTCTACAATACTGAGATGGATGTTAGGACAGACCCCACAACATCCTACTATGACAAAACTAAGAACACAAAATACCGAGTCCTCCGGAAAGCAAGGAGGCTCACCACTGACTCTGGAGTGCTCAGCTGGATCAACGATGTGCAGGATGCTGATCCGGGGTACCTGAATCTGCATCGTCATAAGATGCAGGCCAACTGGCATCAGTACATGGAATGTACAAGTATGCGAGCTGGAAACTAAGCAACAAAGGCTAGAAGGAGATCTGGAAGAAACTGAAATAACTTACCTGGCTCAACTCAACCTGACTGACTTCTTTCAATATAAGGCAATTTAAAACAAGTGCGATATAAAGAAAGATTGTTTAAAACATACTATAAACTTTGTGTGTATACAAAGATACAATAAGCCTGAAATGTATATAGAAATACAAATGAACTGATGTATATAAAATATAATACTTTCTGTGTATAAAAATACAATAACTGCTGTGGGAGTTTCTCTAACCGACAACCATCACATGAGAGCTATAGTGATGATACAGCGGTCGACCTCACGCTGCCAGAGCATCTTATACCCGGCCAAAGGTATAAGACCTGAACTGCCTAATGGATCCACTAGCCTATCTGGAAAAGGATTCATCTAAAAAGTATGATCATTTTCTACCCATGGTGGCTAACATGGTTCTATGGGGGCTATGGGTTCTTTGAACGCTCCCCCAATTCGGTGCTAGATACTACTCCCAAAAATGTACTGGCTCTTATGTTTTTAAAACATATTTCTTCTTGCTGATATGAGATAATTACTCAAAAAGTAGCCCGAAGGCTCCTTTGGAAATCTCAGTTTCCAACCTTGTTTAAATGTAGAAATATTTCTTTAAAACTTCTTTGGGAATACATAGTTCCCTAATAATCTTTGAGAAATGACTCAACTTGGAACTCTCGACTCTTTACTTGACTTGCAACTTGAGCCTTAGAATGAAGTGAAAACATTTAATACAGACTCTCGAATAACTTTGAAAACTTACTTGAACTAACTCCTTGACTTTGCTTGACTTGACTCTAACTTCCCTTAACTTTGATCCTAACTCGCCTTGAATTGGATTATGGATTCAAGGTGTATGATCACACGTATTTAGGTGAGTTCGGGATGGTTAGAAACACTTTGGGGCGTTGGAAACAACTAGGGAATGTAGGTATAACACATAGGAACATGCATGAGAAAACATGGAAAGAATGGGAAAACTTGGCGCTCTTGGCGCTCTGAGAGGCGCGGAGCGCCAGACCCAAAACGTCAGAGAAGGCCTGCTGGCATACTGAGAGGCGCGACGCCCCAAGGGGAAAACCTCAGAGCCCCTTTTGGGGCGCGCTGGCAGGCACGACGCGCCGACCCCTTGCCCAGAAAACTCGACTTTTCTCCCCTTTTTCTTCAACTCTAAACCACCCTAACTTCAAGGGTTCCAATCCCAACCACTAAGGATAATAAATTTCCTCAACATACAAGAGATTTTACTTCAAACACACAACCAAATAATGTTCCACAACCAACAATAACTTCAACAACACAACTAACAACATCAACAACAACTAACAACTTCAACAACAATTCCAATCTTTTCTCAAATCATAAAATGAGCTTGGTGTGTGGGGGAAAGGATCAACCCACACAAAGAACTCACATACCTTGATAGGGATCACCCCCGACGATTTCCACGACAGAAACTTGTTGATCTCCTCTTCTTCTCTTCTTCTTCTCCTTCTTCTCTTCCTCTTCTCTTCTTGACTCTCAAGAACCCTAAATTTCTCTCTTTCAAATGGGATAAAAATGATCCAAAATCAGCCTAACACACCATATAATTCCAAAAGAAATGGCTAGGGAAAAGACCAAAATGCCCTTAATTTTCCGGACAGATTTCCCTGCCAACTGCCCAACTTCTAAAAGGCATAACTCGCTCATGCGAACTCGGAATTGAGCAAACTCGGCGGCGTTGGAAATATCATTCCACAAGCTTCCTGGAACTACTTCTAAAACATCCTGAGCTGGAAGTTATGACTGCTCAAAGTTGGCCAAAAACTCACTGATTTCCACACTTAGCCAAATTTCCAGATTTTTTTAAAATTTTTTTCCAAAAATGACTATTTCCAAATTTCAAGCTTTTCCATAGTTATTTCAAATTGCTGGATGTTACAATATCTCCCCCTTGGGAACATTCATCCTAGAATGAGGTTACTCTTACAAAGCTAAGGGTGTAACATCAACTCTACACCCAACAAACAACCATGCAAACACAACAACAACCACAACATGCTGATTATAATCAAAAGGGCACTAAGAAGGAAATTAATACCTTAATCTGCGTTTTCTCCGGATTCAAAGAGATGTGGATATCTCTTCTTCATGTCCTCTTCGGCTTCCCAAGTGGTTTTCTCAACAAATTGGTTCCTCCACAGGACCTTGACTGAGGCTACATCTTTCGTTCTTAACCTACGAACTTGACAATCTAAAATCTGAACAGACACCTCCTCATAAGATAAGTTATCCTTGATCTTAATACTTCCAGTCGGTAGGATCAATGAAGGATCGCCTATGCACTTCTTCAACATGGAGATATGAAATACCGGATGAACCGCTTCTAGTTCCTGTGGTAACTCCAACTCATAAGCAACATTGCCAATCCTCTTGGCTATGCGGTAAGGTCCAATATACCAGGGACTAAGTTTCCCCTTCTTACCAAACCTCATAACCCCGTTCATGGGCGAAACTTTTAAATACACCCAATCATCTACTTCAAATTCTAACGCTCTTATCCTGACATCAGTGTAGGATTTCTGACGACTCTGTGCCGTTTTCAACTTCTCTTGAATCACTTTCACCTTCTCCATAGCTTGGTGAACTAAATCTGGTCATATCAACTGTGCTTCACCAACTTCAAACCATCCAATAGGAGACCTACATCTTCTCCCATAAAGAGCTTCGTAAGGAGCCATCTGGATGCTAGAGTGATAACTGTTATTGTAGGCAAACTCAATGAGAGGTAGGTGATCATCCCAATTGCCTTTGAAATCGATCACACAAGCTCTCAACATATCTTCTAGAGTCTGAATAGTGCGCTCTGCTTGCCCATCAGTCTGAGGATGAAAGGCAGTACTCAAGTTCACCTTCGAACCCAAGCCTTTCTGAAAAGATTTCCAGAACTGTGCAGTGAACTGTGCACCTCTATATGAAATAATGGAGATTGGAACTCCATGAAGTCTCACTATCTCTTGAACATATAACTTGGCATAATCTTCTGCTGTATTGGTAGTCTTTACCGGTAGAAAATGGGCTGACTTTGTCATTTTGTCGACAATCACCCAAATAGAATCATGCTGTCTGCGAGACCTTGGCAACCCTGGGATGAAATCCATATTGATCATCTCCCACTTCCATTCTGGAAGTTCTATCCTCTGAGATAAACCACCGGGCCTTTGGTGTTCCACTTTCACTTGTTGGCAATTTGGACACTTAGCAACAAACTCTGCAATGCCCTTCTTCATGCCATTCCACCAATACACTTCTCTCAAGTCACTATACATCTTCGTGGAACCCGGATGAATGGAATGGCTGGAGCTATAAGCTTCCTCCATAATCCTTTCTTGGAGTCCATCTACCATAGGTACACACAATCTACCTTGATATCTCAATGCACCATCTCCCCCTTGTTCAAAAGCTAATACTCTTTGCTTTTGGACATTTGCCTTCAACTCAAGCAAAATGGGATCTTGATCTTGCTTCTCTTTCACTTCTAACACTAGTGATGACTCGGCCCTGCTCGTCACTTCTATTCCTCCTTCTGCGGAATCTGTAAGTCTGACTCCCGGGCATGCCAGTCTATGCACATCTTTTGCTAACTCTCTCCTTCCTTTTTCAATATGGGCGGTGCTACCCATAGACAACCTGCTCAAAGAATCAGCAACAACATTAGCCTTACGTGGGTGGTAAAGGATACTCAGGTCATAGTCCTTGAGTAATTCTAACCACCTCATCTGTCGGAGATTAAGTTCCTTCTGAGTAAGCACGTATTGAAGGCTCTTGTGATCAGTGAATATATCAACATGCACACCATACAAGTAATGATGTCATATCTTCAAAGCGAACACTACGGCCGCTAACTCTAAGTCATGGGTCGGGTAGTTCTTCTCATGAACTTTCAACTGTCTGGAGGCATAAGCTATAACCTTGCCATTCTGTATTAGGACACAACCCAAACCAATTCTAGATGCATCACAATACACCACAAGACCTTGAGTACCTTCTGGTAGCGTCAAAACTAGAGCTGTAATCAATCTCTTTTTCAATTCCTGAAAGCTTTTCTCACAAGCTTCAGACCATTGAAATTTCACTGCTTTCTGAGTCAACTTTGTCAAAGGAGATGCAATAGACGAGAACCCCTCAAGAAACCTTCTATAATAGCCAGCTAAACCCAAGAAACTCCTAATTTCAGTTGGAGATGTAGGTCTAGGCCAATTCTGCACTGCCTCAATCTTCCGAGTATCTACTTTGATTCCGTCACCGGACACAATGTGGCCTAGGAATGCCACAGACTTGAGCCAAAACTCACACTTAGAGAACTTGGCATACAACTCTTTGTCTTTCAAAGTCTGAAGAATTGTTCTGAGGTGATTAGCATGATATTCTTCGTTCCTTGAATAGACTAGTATGTCATCAATGAAAACGATAACAAACGTATCTAAATAAGGTTTGAAGACTCTATTCATCAAGTCCATGAAAGTTGCCGGTGCATTGGTCAAACCAAATGACATGACTAAAAACTCATAATGACCATATCTGGTTCTGAATGTTGTCTTTGGAATATCACATTCCCTTACTCTCAACGGATGATAGCCTGATCTGAGGTCAATCTTTGAAAAACAAGCGGCACCCTGAAGCTGATCGAAAAGATCATCAATCCTCGGAAGAGGGTACTTGTTCTTGATGGTAACCTTATTCAATTGGCGGTAATCTATACACATCCTAAGGGAACCATCTTTCTTTCTCACAAACAAGACCGGAGCACCCCAAGGTGAGACACTCGGTCGAATGAAACCTTTTTCTAACAGATCTTTCAACTATTCTTTCAACTCTTTCAACCCTGTTGCTGCCACTCTATATGGCGGAATAGAGATAGGACAAGTATCTGGAATGAGATCTATGCCGAAATCTATTTCTCTCTCAGGAGAAATTTCGGGTAGATCATCAGGAAACACTTATGGAAACTCTCTTACTACAGGAACTGACTGAAAAGGAGGTATCTCAACACTAGAGTCAAGAACTCGGACTAAGTGATAGATACAACTCTTTGAAACTAACTTTCTTGCCTTATGGTGCGAAATGAAACGACCCTTAGGCACTGCTGTCCCAACATCCATCTCAGTATTTTAGAGGATTCATAGATAGTCAGTCAGTTAGTTTTGAGTCGCTCATCTATGTATATATGTAAATATCCTATTTTGAGATTTGAGTTGCCTTTGTGGCCAGCTTATATAAGTTAAGTTGTCTTGTAACCATGCATTTGCATTGAGCTTTTATGTTGAGTTAGGTTTCCACTGAGTCAAGAAAGCCAGGCCAAGGGTTCGCTTGGGGCCAGAAATGGTCTCCGGGTGCCGGTCCCGCCCAGGGTGTAGGCTCGGGGAGTGACAATATTGAACAAATTAAGCAAAGAAATTTACTAGGGAAAATATATTCGTCAACTTTGCGATTTAAAGCGAATATACCTCTTATTAAAAACATGGTGCATACATCATTTAAATAATAGTGCATATATAACACATGTATGTTGTCTAGTACCTTATCGTAGAAAGTTGTTGTTTTTTGGCTCTCTTTAACAACCATACACACACAACATTCCCTTTCTACTACTAGTACTACAAAAAAAAAAAAGGAAAAAAAAAATTCCTATTTTGTTTTCTCTTTCAATCAAAAATCACTTTACTTCTTTTCTCCTCCTCATGATACACCGGGAAGCTTTCCACCTTGTGTTTATCAATATTATAAGCAAATTGTGTTTGACAAATCTTTTTTAAAAAGGGCTTTTGAGAGTCAAATTAGGATTAAGGGCAAGTATTAATGTACTTTTAATATTGAGATTATTTTATAGAGAGAAACAAGTTTAAACATCTATTACAAAAAA
>NW_026035501.1:10697-22491 GCF_019186545.1 Solanum stenotomum
AACGAGACAAATTATCTTTGAATATGTATATACAGTAGATGATGAATTTCCTCCGTGAAAATTCTGTTTCCGATCCGCCACTGATTGGTACTGGTTATATGCTATTGTCAGTTCCAAAGGTTTGCTTTTGAGAAATGATGTGGAACAAGTTAATGTGGAATGATATTTTGCTCATATTCCACATCCTACTTTTACTTTCTTAACTATTTATCGATCGATTGAGCATTGTTCTCCTCTGTAAATAGCCACAGTGATAGCTTAGAATTATATACTCAAAATAACAGTAACAGTATAGCTTAAAATTTTCCGACTATCAGGCACTGTTTTATTTTCTTATAAGATTGTTGGGTTTTAAAAGTGTGAACAGAAAATGAAGGGTTGTGACTCTCCTGAAGGGTTGTGACTTTGCCGAAGGGTTGTGACCTTTATGAAATGTTGTGTCTTTTCCAAAGGGTTGTGACCTATCTGAAATGTTATCTTTTTTCCAAAGAGTTGTGACCTTTACCCTTTGTTGACTATAAATAGAGAGGCTTTCTCTCATTTTTCTACATTGAATTCTTCCCTTCTTCAACATACATTTCTTACAAAACAAAATCGATCGATCGTGTCTGTGTGTGTGATTCGTTGCTGTCATTTTGAGTTCGTTGAAATTATTGAAATTTGAGGTACCGCTACTTCTTTAATGGTTAATCCGTTTTAGCATGGGAGGAATTAATCTGCAACCTCGGGTACTTGAAGGGATTAAATTTCTTAAGGACACACAGTGGCTTTTGTGGACTCGGATACTTCTTTGTTTTTCTTTTCATCTTTTATTATTTCTGGTTTGCTAATCTGAATACAGGAGATAACAAGCTTAAGAAATTTATATTGTTGGTATTTTTTGTGGTAAGGATATTACTTCTATTTTATGTGTTCTTTTTATTGGGAAAAAGAAAAGAAAAAGAGAATTATTTTATCATATGATGAAAGAGATTTGGGATGAATTAGTATTACTTTAATATGTTTGAGTAAATTTTCTGTAGTAAGTTTTCCTTGGATGGGTAAGGTTAAAGGTTAAGTTATGCACTTTAATTTTTTCCCTATATTCGTGGTTTTATATAAGGCATAACACATAAATATGCCCTTTAACTTGGCTTCAAATCACATTTATGCCCTTCAACTTTGGGTGTGCACAAGTAGACACTAAAACTTGTATAAAGTTGAACAAATAGACACACATGTTGTAACATCCGGCATTTTGAAATAACTATGAAGAGGCTTAAAAATCGGAAATAGTCATTTTTGGAAAGAATTTTAAAGTTTTGGAAATTTGGCTAAGTATGGAAATCAGTGAGTTTTTGGCCAACTTTTAGCAGTCATAACTCCTAGCTCAGGATGAGTTAGGAGTAGTTCCAGTTATGTTTGCGAAGCTTGTGGAATGATCTTTCCGGCGCCACCAAGTTTTCTCGATTCCGAGTTCGTATGAGAAAGTTATGCTCTTTGAAAGTTGGGCAGTTGGCAGTGAAGTCCGTCCGGAAATTTTAAGGGCATTTTGGTCTTTTCCCTAGCTATTTCTTTTGGTTATATATTAGTATTGGACTGATTTTTAGATCAGTTTGTCCCATTTTAAAAGAGTGAGAGTGACGGTTTTGAGTGAAGAAGAAGAAGAGAAGAAGAAGAGAAGAAGAGGAGAAAGAGAAGATCAAGCAAGATTTCGTCTAGATCGTTGTGGATATCGTCGGGGGTGATCCCTATCAAGGTATGTGAGTTCTTAGTGTTGGTTTGATCCTTTCCCCCACACACCAAACTCATTTTATTATTGAGAAAAGTTTGGATATGTTGTTGAAGTTGTTTGGCTGTGTTGTTGATGTTGTTAATTGTGTTGTTGAAGTTCTTGTTGATTTGGGACTTGTTTCCGGTTGTGTTTTGAGTTGAAATCTATTGTATGTTGAGGGATTTATGATTCTAAATGTTTGGGGTTGGAAACCTTGAAGTTAAGGAGGTTTAGAGTTGGAAAAATGAAGGAGAAGAGTCAGACTTTTAGGGGAAAAGGCTGGGGCGTCGCGCCAGCCAGCGTGCCCCAACAGGGGATCTGATGTTTTACCCCTAGCGTGGTACGTCTCTCAGAGCGCCAGCAGGCCTCCTCTGAAGTTTATGGTCTGGCGCTCCGCGCCTCTCAGAGCGCCAAGTTTTCCTATTCCTTCCCCACTTTCTCATGCATGTTCCTAGGTATTATACCTATGTTTCATAGTTGTTTCCGACACTCCAAGGTACATTTAAACGTCAAGAACTCATCCATAACATGTGATCAAACACCTTGAATTCATAATTCCAATTCAAGTGAAGTTAGTTTCCAAGTCAAGTGAAGTTAGTTTCCAAGTCAAGTGAAGTCAAGCTTAGAAGTAAGTAAGTCAAAGCAAGTATTTAAGGTTTTCCAAGAGTCTTCATTGAACGTTTTAACTACTTTTTAAGGCTCGAGTTCCAAGTTAAGTATAGAGTTCCAAGTAGAGTATAGAGTTTCAAGCTAAGTAAAGAGTCTCAAGTTTCAAGCTAATTAAAGAGTCTCAAGTTTCAAGTCGAGTAAAGAGTATCGAGTTTCGAGTTAAGTCAAGAGTCAAGAGTTCAGTTTATTTCTCAAAAGTAATTAGGGAACTAAGTATTTCCCAAAGAAGTTTATAAGTATTTTCACATTTAAGTTGAGAGGAAACTGAGATTTCCAAAAGAGTTTTGAGCAGTTGAGTACTATCTCTTTTTGATAAAAAAAATAATTTTTGCGAAAGAGTTTCTAAAACATGATTAGTATGACAAATCGAGTATGTCATCAATGTTTAAATAGTATGGTCTCTAGATATACCATCAATGTTTAAGCAGTATGAATATCCCGAATCATCAATGATCATATTAAAATATGGTTTTGAGATGTTCTTTTTAGAAAGAGTTTTCAAGAGCCTTTGGGGCTAAGTTTTGAGTAATTATCTCAACTAAAGAAAGATGTGTTTAAAACACTTATGAGCTAAAGTATTTTTGGGAGTAGTCTTGAGTACCAAATTGGGGGAGCGTTCAAAGAACTCACAGCCCCCGTAGAACCATGTTAGCCACCATGGGTAGAAAAGGATCATACTTTTTAGATGAATCCTTTTCCAGATAGACTAGTGGATCCATTAGGCAGTTCAGGTCTTATACCTTTGGCCGGGTATAGGATGCTCTGGCAGCGTGAGGTCGATCGCTGTATCATCACTATAGCTCTTATGTGATGGTTGTCGATTAGAGAAACTCCCACAACAGTAGAAAGAGCTTGGTTCCTCGATAAGTTCTTCTTAGTATGGATGGGGGTATAGGACTTCATTCATGCATTGCACAAGTAGACTTTGAAAGGAAGCATGGTATTTTCATGATATTATAAATATGATTTTTACGTCATGTTTTAAATAGTTTTACAAAGCTTTATATATATTGATGTGTCTTATTGCTTTATATTGAGTTCAGTTATTCATGAGTTGAACAGAGCCAAGGTAAGTTTTCTTTTGTATCCCTTTCAAGCTTAAGTCGTGGTTTAGCATTCCAGCTCACATACTCGTACATTCCATGTACTGATGGCAGTTGGCCTGCATCTTCTTTTGATGCAGACGCAGGTACGCAGGATCAGCATCCAGTACGCCGTTGATCCAGCTGAGCACTCCAGAGTCAGTGGTGAGCCTCCTTACATTCCGGAGGACTCAATTATTTATGTTCTTAAGTTTTGTTTTATTAGGATCTTGCGGGGTCTGTCCCAACATCCATCTCAGTATTTTAGAAGCTTCATAGACAGTCAGTCAGTTAGTACTGAGTCTCTTATCTATGTATATATATGTAAATATTCTATTTTGAGACTCGAGTTGCCTTTTTGGCCAGATTTGTACCATTTAAGTTGTCTTATGACTTTGCATTGCATGAAATTATTCTGTTGAGTTAGGTTTCTGCTGAGTTAAGAAAGCCAGGCCAACGGTTCGCTTGGGGCCAGCAATGGTCTCCGAGTGCCGGTCCTACCCAGGGTGTAGGCTCGGGGCGTGACACATGTCCTACATGGCATCCTACATGTCATTTTTTATCCTACGTGGTGTCCTACACGTATTGTGCCATGTAGGACTCGTGTGTTTACTTGTTCTACTTTATACAAGTTTAAGTGTCTACTTGTGCATATCCAAAGTTGGAGGACAAAAACGTAAAATGAGGCCAAGTTAAAGGGCACATTTATGTATTATGCCTTTATATAACTATGAGAAGAAGTAAATGAACAGATGTTGTCTCCTAACAATATTTGAACATGAGTTTAGTTTCTCGTTGAAATTCAATGTCTCCTAAGGAAAATTGGAATATGATGGAAACTGGGAAAGAAAGAAAAATTAGCAAGAAAAGTGACTTGCATGAAATCATTGCTGACAGATAGAGTATGATTCAATGGGAGTAAAAAACAGGTTCTATCATTATTTCCCTTGATTTTTTTTCTATCCTTTATAAGTTATGAGATTTATTTCATAAATGTTAGGATAGATGGTCATTATGTGATGATCTTAGAATATGTCTTTATTATTATTAATATGTATTCTATTTAGAGGAGGGAAAAAAACTTTTGTAGCTTTCTACTCCATGTGAAATTCGATTGTGTTTGACTTTTTGAGGCTAAAATCTTCTGATTTTTTACTCCTTCGGTTTGAAGAATATAAGAACTTCATGAACAAATCAGATTGTGCATTGGTTTGAAGAATATAGAAACTTCACCAATTTGTTAAATACTCTGTTTGAATGAATATTCTGACTTGAAGAGTACAAAATCTTCGTCAGGAATATTAAGGCCAAATGATTTGAAAAAGATAAAATCTTCATCGTTAGCTAGAAACAGTGTTATATTTGAGGTTTCTGGAGATTAAAACCTCTTTGGTTTACTACTCTGTCTGAATGTGAAACTGATTCGAAGAATATAAAAATTTCATCAGAATTCAAGGTTCATTCGGTTAACGATTAGAAGAATATAAAAAACTTCATCGTTAAAGTAGAAACAAGTTGCATCAAGATTGAATCTTTATTGTTAGTATTCTAAATACTAAGTGGACTGTCTAATTGTGACAAAGGAAAAAAATACTAGTGACATAAAATTAGTGATTTTTGTGTCTGCAATGGGTGTTTCTATGGATTAAATCTCCAAAAGAAGGCTTCGTGTTGCCAATGTGTAATTTTATGGTATACAATTTGAAAGCATGAGAAAAAAATATGTGCAAAATAATTTCAAATACTTGAAAAATATTTTTAAAAACATATTTAAATTGTGGGGGGTTCTTTACTTGTGATAAAGACAAAAATAAATTTGAAAGTACAAGATATGAAATTTAATGGCATTCTTGTATTATGTTAGACCCACAAAATTCTGTGAGTATATTTGATATTGTGCTCGTTGAGTCTCTTTTTACTAGTAAATGATATGGCTAGTATAAAACCACAAAATTATATTACGCGTTCAAAAGAATTGTGTTCTTTGATGAAAAAGTGTCACTTAAAATATTGTAATTTTTCATTAAAAGATGTCTATTAAAAATTTTTTATTTGTATAGACATGTAAATTGGTGAAAAGTGATCCGTCATGTTTGTGTTGTAAAATAAATATTTTGGTCATATTTCCCTTATTGGACCGATGAGACTATGGTCATGGGTAATTCTATAACAAATTGAACGTTATGGAAAGGTCCTTCTGAAAAGGACATCTGGCAAGGTGTTGACTCTAAAACAATGTTTGTATTTGACAAAGTTATAAAAAGTAAAGAACAAAATATTTGTATCAAAAGGTTACCTCACGGTAGATCTTTTCAAACTCAGTATTTTTGTTTGTTCTTACTTGCTTGAATTAAATTGTTTGTGACATGAACGCTTGGGACATGTCAATTACAAATCCTTGCAAAAACTGATCAACTTAAAAGTTTTGCCTAACTTCTAGTGCAATAAATCAAAATGTTAAGTATGTGTTGTTGAAAGGAATTTTAATCCCTTAGAATTGATTTACACTGACATTTGTGAAATGAAGTCAATACCATCTCGTGGTGGGAAAAAGTGTTTCAAAAATTTTATTGACAATTGCACTAAATGTTGTTATGTCTATTTGCTGAATGGTAAGGATGAAACAATAGAAACATATAGGCAATATAAAACTGAAGTTAAAAATCAGTTGGATAAAAATATTGTCATGATTAGAAGTGGTAGATGAGGAGAATATGAATCTTCTTTTGTAGAAATGTATTTGAAAAATAGATTATCCATCAAATTACTGCACATACTCACCTCAATCTAATGAAATTGTTGACAGAAAAAACCTAACTTTGAAGGAAATGTTGAATATTCTACTTATAAGTTCAGGTTTACCACAAAATTTGTGGGGGGTGTTATTATTATAGCAAAAGAGAACAACAAAAAGTTTGTCTGTTCAGAAAGAGAGAAACAAAAAGTTTTGTTTATTAGTAAAGGGAGTAACAAATAAAAACTTTTGTTTGCCAAGAAAATGTGTAACAAAAAGTTTTGTTTGTTCAGGCTTTGTTGTATCCTGATAGAGAATTGTTTGTCGTCCCTTAAAGTATTTACAAGCAATAACTCTTGAAAGATAGTGATATAACAATTTCCAATACAGTCTATTTCATATGAGAGATGGAAATGAGAAAACTATTCCCAAACGGGTCAAAACAGGACATAAGACCGTGGATTGTATGTTCATTGGATATGCTACAAATAGTAAAGCATGTTGATTTATGGTTCATAAGTCTGAACCGTCGGATAGTCAAGTGAAAGGTCTAAATGACCTTGGAAAGAACCAAAGGAGAATGTACTTAATAAAGAGATTCAGAGGTGTAGCAAATGTCAATGGACAAATTAGTTCTTCCAGGTTTGATTTTGTAACATTTTTTCTTGAAAATGAGTCCATATATTCAAAGAAGATATGTCTTCTGTGACTCATCCTTTTTGGAAAGAGGCTGTCAATAGTAGGATAAATTTAATCTTGAGCAACCACACTTGAGAGTTGGTTGATCTTCCTCTTCCTCCAAGAAATAAACCTTTGGGTTCAAAATGGATCTACAAAAGGAAAAGAAAGTTGATGAAACTATTGACAAATACAAAGCAAAACTTGTTGTCATAGGTTTTAGACAATAAGAAAGCCTTGATTATTTTGAAACATAATAGCCACTAACTAGGATTACATCAATTCAGATGTTAATTGCGCTAGTTGCGGTATATGGCCTTCAAATTCGTCAAAATGGATATGAAAACATTTTTTTAAAATGGAGAATTGGAGAAAGAAATTTACATGGAACAACCCGAGGGCTTTGTGGTTCCTGGTAAAGAAAAGAAAGTCTGTAAACTTGTTAAGTCACTTTGTGAACTAAAAACAAGCGCCCAAATAAGGACATGCGAAGTTTGACCAACCTATGTTGGCAAATGAATTCAAAATTAATGAATGTGATAAATGTTTTTTTCATTAAAGACAGTCCAAATCACAAGGTCATTGTTTGTTTCTATGTTAATGACATGTTGATCATCAAAAGAGACATTTCTGACATAAATGTTACTAAGCATATGCTAGAAAGTAACTTCGATATGAAAGACATTGAAGTTAATGATGTGATTGAAAAGGTACTTGACAAGTTCAAGTATTTGGATTTCAATATTGTCAAGACTCCAATAAATGTGAGTTTTGTACTTCAAAAGAGTGAAGTACGGTATGGTATATATATCATGAAGTGTACACGATCAGATATAGCATGTGCTATTAGTAAACTGAGTCGGTTCACGAGTAATCTCAATCAAACTCATTGGATGACAATGAGAAAAAAAAAGTTTTGAAGTATTTAAAACATACTTGAAAACTATTGTTTTGCATTATAACTAATATTCAATAGTATTGGAAGAATATAGTGATTCAAATTGAATCATCAGGTCAAATGAAGTAAAATCCACGAGTGGATATGTATTTACTCTTGGTGGAGGAGCAGTCTCTTGAAAATCTTCAAACAGAAATGTATCGCTCACTCTACAATGAAATCTGAGTTTACACTCTAGATAAGGCTGGTGAAAAAGTTGAATGACTCCAAAATTTCTTGAAAGATTTTTGGCTCATACCTTTAGCTCCAGTATGCATCTCTGTGAAAGTTAATTTGCAATAGGTAGGGCATGGAGCATGATGTATAACAGAAAGTCTCGTCATATATGACGTAGAAATAATATCGTTAGAGAACTACTCTCTAGTGGAATTTTCATAATTGACTATGTAAAGTCAAAGGATAATGTGTCGAATCCACTTACGAAAGGCCTAACTAGAGACGGAGGTGATAGATTATCAAAGGGAATGGGACTATGGCCAAGGACAAGCCATTGTGGCAGTAACTTTACCTAGAAGACTAGAGATCCCAAGATCTAGGTTCAGGGAGATCAAACAGTCATTGATGATGGTTCAACATTATCAAAATATTATTTATGGTCCATTATCATGATAAGACAATGTTCAGTAACAAGGATAAAGGCATTAGGACTTTTTAATGGTTTCTAAGTTTGATACAAGGTATATCAAATGGTGTATCTACGGGATAACACATTTAGAAATTACCTATGTAAGTGTGAAGTGTAAGTCGCTTCAAGGAGAATCCGGTAAGGCCAGTTCTCTACGCACTTATAAACCAAGACGTGTCCATGGCTGAAATGAACAAAACAATGAGAATCAAAAACAATTCAAGGTTTGATTGTCTAGGTATACACCAAAGCTCAATTGTTCAAAGATGTCAAATTTACCGTTTGGCCAAGTATGTCCGATATATGTTCACTGTGGAAAGTTCAAAGGGAAACCCATTTATCCAGATGCAATTAATCCTTACTTACGAATCACAAAGTTTTTGATACATTATATTTTAACAATTGCCATTCCCTATTCATGTGGGGGATTGTTGGGTTTTAAAGGTGTGAACAGTAAATAAAGGGTTGTGACTCTCCTAAAGGGTTGTGACTTTGCCGAAGGGTTGTGACCTTTATGAAATGTTGTGTCTTTTCTAAAGGGTTGTGACCGTTTAAAAGGTTGTGCCTTTTCCAAAGGGTTGTGACCTTTCTAAAATGTTATCTTTTTTCCAAAGAGTTGTGACCTTTACCCTTTGTTGGCTATAAATAGAGAGCTTTTCTCTCATTTTTCTGCATTGAATTCTTCCCTTCTTTAGCATACATTTCTTACAAAACAAAATCGATCGATCGTGTCTCTGTGTGTGATTTGTTGCTATCATTTTGAGTTCGTTGAAATTATTAAAGTTTGAAGTACCGCTACTTCTTTAATGGTTAATCCGTTTTATCTTGGGAGGAATTAATCTGCAACCTCGGGTACTTGAGGGGATAAAATTTCTAAAGGACACAGTGAGTTCTGTGGACTCGGATAGTTCTTTGTTTTTTTTTCATCTTTTATTATTTCTGGTTTGCTAATCTGAATACAGGAGATAACAAAGATTTTGTTCACATAATCACCTGGGTTATCTGGTGGACAGTTCGGAAAGAAAACAAAGGTGAATGCTATTGTTCACACCTGATTATTTTTTATCCTAACAAGTGGTATCAGAGTCATGGTTCAATGATGGAGCCAAGTTAGAGATGGGTGTTCATCTTGGCGGGTGTAGTTCTAGCCGCAACTTGTTTGACAATAATGAAGATTTTTGTTGGAGAAATTGTTTCATAGAGGTTCTCTGTGTTGAGACGTAGATTTAATGGAGGAGATTATGGAGAAGAGATGCAAGATCCTAAAGATTATGTGAAGAAGGTGGACAAATTTATTTTGTCATAAATTCATGCCAAGGGGGAGATTTGTTAGGTTTTATTTGCCTTGATTTCTTACCATACATAAGTTTTCCTTTTAGGAAAAGGTTTTAATATTTTACTAGTCCTTTTCTTGTAGGAAATGTTTTAGGACTCTATAAACATAGGATTGTTTCTTCTAACTTAATTAGCATTCACAATGTAGTCCTAGGGTTTTGAGAGTTGTGGTTATGGGGGAGAATTTTGTGTACCTCCTTGTATTCCGAGTGAATTGGTTGAGGTTGTTTCTCTCTATATTTTGTACTCTCATATTTATAGTGGATTGCTCATCTCCTTTGTGGACATAGGTCGATTGACCGAACCACGTTAAATCTGTCGCTTTAGGTGTGTTTCTCGTTTGTCTTCTTACTCATGATCTTTCGAGGTTTGCTTTGCTAGCTTCCGCATGACACCTCAATTATTTTCGATCCTAACACTTTGCTTATGCACTAGGATAGTCACAGAAATTTACTATGAAGACAGTGTCTTCTATCGTGTGCCTACGCAAACCGGTTTTCCGTATCCAAGACTTTGTTTTGCCACCAAGGACAGTCTTAATAGGTAGACGTTTAGCTTGTTAATGAAATTACTTAATATGTAACAAACTATTGATAAACGAAAACTAATGCTTTTATTCACAGGGAAATGCACACTTCAAAAACATCACGAATGAAAGAATTAGGCTTATATTTTCATCACCAGCTACATATATACTAGACTTGAATCATGCAATTTTCAAAAACAAAAAATTAAATTAGTTGGTCCTCGAAGAAGCAAAATAATGTCTCTTGCTCCTCCACTGAATCTGAGTATAGGGCATTGGCTAATGCCCTTTCTGAAACCTTGTGGGTTACCAATCTTCTCACTGAGCTGCGCTTTACAGTGCATCAGTTGCCTACCATTTACTGTGAAGCATGCTGCAGTTAATTTTCACTTTGTTCGCCACCATGTAGAAATAAAAAGGGTTCAGGTTGTTCATGTCCATGGTGCCAATCAAATCACTGACACTCTCACCAAGGCACTGCTTAAACCTGCTTTCCAGTAAAATCTATTCAAGTTAGGTTTTCTTACCATAAATAGGTTTTCCTTTTAGGAAAAGGTTTTAATATTTTGACTAGTCCTTTTCTTGTAGGAAAGGTTTTAGAACTCTATAAATATAGGCTTGTTCCTTCTAACTTAATCAGCATTCACAATGTAGTCTTAAGGGCTTTGAGAGTTTTGGTTAGGGGGAGAATTTATGGGTCACAAGCTTGATACGTTATCACTTGTGTGAACCTCCCATGTATTCCGAGTGAATTGGTTGAGGTTGTTTCTCTCTATATTTTGTACTCTCATGTTTATATAGTGGATTGCTAATCTCCTTTGTGGACGTAGGTCGATTGACCGAACCACGTTAAATCTGTCTCTTTTGGTGTGTTTCTCGTTTGTCTTCTTACTCGTGGTCTTTCGAGGTTTGCTTTGCTAGCTTCCGCATTACACCTGCTTATTTCGGTCCTAACAGCCTTGCGTGTATCTTTAACCATTTGTTGTAACAGAACATCTAGTACTCCTTTGAGCTAATCCCTTTATTGGTTTCGAGCATAAGCTCAAGAACGTGTCGATTTCCTAGCTAGGTAATCCCGTACTCTTTTATCTGGTTCTAGAAGAGCATCACGGTGAAGTCATGACTCACCAAATTAAGCGGCTCTGCTGGATTTCATCCTGAATGTGATATCTCTGCTAGGATTTATACCTTAGTATCCAATTTTTCAATTGCGGTCGTTGTTATTCAAGCTATTGTATACTGATCAATATCGAGGAATCTTTTTATATTTCAAAGTACACGAGAATTTGGAATTGCTTTAGTATCTTTAATGTGTGCTTTCTATTCTTATTCCAGCTTTCTAGCAAATCATCTCATGTTTTCTACTGTTATTCCAGTTTCCCTTTTGACCCCTTTGCATTCTATGCTTTTTCCTCGCAATTGAATTTGTTGAGT
>NW_026035502.1:0-379 GCF_019186545.1 Solanum stenotomum
TAGTTAAGTTTATAATATTGATTTGAAATAATGTTTTCTCCAGAAGACTCTAGCCCTGTTAATCATGATATTGGGCAGCTCAACATTGATTTGAAAAAGATCAACTGGTACAGCTGCAGCTCAAAGACCATTTTACAGTTGTAACATTAGACTTGTAGTTTTATTCTTAGCCATTCTATGTTTAACTACAAATACTTGATTCATTTATGAAATAAAGTTTGATACATCAACCATTCTCAATTCCACGAATATTTTGTTTATATAATCTTCTTTTTCAGCTTTTCCACCAGGGAAATTTCCATCTAATTTACGCAAGTCTAATTCTAACATGGTAACAAATCAGGAAAATGAACTTGTTCCTCTCATTAGAGCATCACAT
>NW_026035503.1:0-227 GCF_019186545.1 Solanum stenotomum
GATACCGGGGGGAATCCCAATGATATCTACAATAGTCCACCCAATCTCTCGCTTGAACTTCTTTAATACAGTCACCAAACACTCTACTTGCCTTGTATTCAAATCTGCTGCAATGATGACCGGCAAAGTATTCTCTTCGCCTAAATATACATACCTCAAGTGCGGTGATAGAGCTTTAAGCTCCAATTTCGGTGCCTCCACGATAGATGGTCTTGTGGGTGGGGACT
>NW_026035504.1:0-337 GCF_019186545.1 Solanum stenotomum
AAATTCTCATAATCGTTTTCTCTAGTTTTTATGTTCATTAATTCTGCTTCTTGGGTAGATGTGTTGTACATCCCCCATTCTTCTGTTTTTTGGACTGATTTTGTATTTTCTTCAAGTTTTTGTTTTCCTTTTTCTAACGACATTACTTTTTGCTCGAGTTCGTTTATTCTATTTTCTAATGTTATTAGTCGTAAATTTATTGTATCATTATTTATATCTATCTTTTCACGTCCTTTTATTTTTATTTTTAACAGATTTTCTATGCATGTGATACATCCTTCAGCATAGCAAAACTTACATTTTGCCTTTTTTTCTCTACTTGGATACCATTTACATA
>NW_026035505.1:0-510 GCF_019186545.1 Solanum stenotomum
AACTGAACAAAACAATAAAGCAATGAAAGAATCTGAACATGATATAGATACTGAAAATACTGAATACTAAGCTAACTGATGCAATGACCAAATTTATAACATGTTGAGACTGAAAACTGACTGTACTGAAATATGGTGAATGCAATAGAATTTGACTGAACTGTGGGAGCTACTAATAACCGACATAAAACCACATGAGCTAAATGTGGAGTCTGATGTATACACCCCATCGAGAGGACCCAATATACCCTGCCAGAGGTATAGAAGCATGCTGGCGTGATCACTAAATTGATGTTGCCCACAGAGGGGACTTACACCTACATGGCTCTGGGACTATATGGGTACGCTGAACCCTAGTCCATCTCGGTATTATGCTACTCCCAATTGATTAAGTGATTAACACATTATGACTGAATTTCTGTAAGTTACTGGATAGCTCGAACTGAACATGCAAACTGAGAATGCAACAATTATTCTGATAATGATGCATTAATAACTGAGGCATGTATA
>NW_026035506.1:0-464 GCF_019186545.1 Solanum stenotomum
TAATAACTTTGAGAAATGAACTCAACTCTAAACTCTTGACTCTTTACTCTTTACTTGACTTGCAACTTGAGCCTTAGAATGAAGTTAAAACGTTCTATAAAGACTCTTGAAGAGCTTGGAGGACTTGCTTGAACTAACTTCTTAACTTCTAAGCTTGACTTCTAATTTCACTTGACTTCTAACTCGACTTGACTTGGAAACTAACTTCACTTGAATTGGAAACTAACTTCACTTGACTTCTAACTTTACTCTCCTTAAATTGGAATTATGAATTCAAGGGTAATGATTTGTGTTTGGAAGGACCCCATGATGTTTAGGAACATTTTTGGACAGCCAAACTTAAGAGGAATTACGAATTTAAATTCTGAAAACAGGGCAGATTTTGTTCGCAGAGGAAACACAGCCGCAATGCAAACTTGTTTCCCTGAAAGCAGCTTGCATTTTCTCCTTCATGTTGCCAACTC
>NW_026035507.1:0-1547 GCF_019186545.1 Solanum stenotomum
TACCATTAAATCAGCAAGAACATTAATTTACAAGTTGTGATAAAATCAGAAATAGGATTCATGGAAAAGAAGTAGTTGCCAGACATGTATCTGCTGCTGCTCTTTGGCAATACAAGATGAAACTATTATCACTCACATTATGCATCCTGTTTGAATGAAACTTTTGAGAAATCTAGTAACAACGATGAGTGCTCCAGTTTCAGGCCAGGTTGGTACCATATGCTTGGGGTTATCTAAAATACTACAATTCCTTCTAAGCATGCCATCTGCAGCAACGACACCCGCCTGGGGAGGAGCAAAAGGTGTATTCAGAGAGGTGATACTTCCAAGTTAAAATCTGTTGAGCTTGTTATTAGCCAATATAGTACTACCTTTAGTCCATCCTCATGGAAACCATAGCCTGAAAGTATTGCAAACAAATATACATCAATATGCAGTGAAACACAACATGGAAAATAAAGTCTGTGCACTATCAGGAAGCAAAGACTAAAGTCAGAACAACTCAAGCTACAACTGACACCAGTAGCTTTCCTTTAAACTTAGGCGAAAAAAGGCAGTGAATAAACCAAGACACGTAAATGAAGCTCTTTGCAGCAACAACCTGGTGGCTAGTTTAGCCCCCTCAATATTGATGGCCCAGGGCTATTTCATCTAAATAGAAATGGAATCAGAATAATCTCTTTGTAAAGATATAGCACCTGGGCCAAACTCAATCACAAAAGTTAACTCATGAGGAGAGGATTGCCAAAGTCCATACAAGCAAACCACCATTCCAATCCCCAACCAATGTGGGACTTTAACCAACTCTGACAACAGATTCAAACTTACAAGCTGCATTTTCTAGGACTAACAGAGAGAACTGCAAAAAGTCCAGAGAAAGAGAAATTATTGTTTCATACAGTGAGTGGTGAAATCCTTCAAGTTTCTCTAAATTGAAAATAGTTGAAGTCCAACAGCAAAGCAGTTATAAGGAACATTAATACCTTGATATGCTCCACAAAACCATATTCCTCTCTTCCCTTGGATTTGATAAAGTTCGGAAGAAGCTTTTGATGCAGCAACTGAGGGTACTGGATGGCCGGTGGTCCACTTAAGCAATGTATGCTCTGGTGTGTGAGGAGGATTTAGAGTTACACAATAAGGCCGCTCAGTCTCACCAAGGTTCTGTTGGTTTACACATTTAAAGATAAGAAGACAGTTATTAAGAGAAAAGACTTCCATACTAAAGAACATTAGAGAAAGGAGATGCATCATATACCTGGAGTATATTGAGCCAATATGTCACACATACTCTACTATTCATGGTTCCAAGAAAATTCCATGAGCTCCACGCTGCTGGGTTGCGAGGCAGTAAAGTTTTGTCACAATGAAGGAAAATATCACAGTCGCAAAGGAATAGAAAATGAGCGTGCATGTTGACATTATAAATTGCTGTAACACTATGGCTCAAAATACCAACTAACTACTTTCAACCAAGTAGCTAGAGAATAAATTCAGAGAATTTGTCAAGAAGAAAACATTCTCTTCAACATAATATTCTGCTCTTC
>NW_026035508.1:0-291 GCF_019186545.1 Solanum stenotomum
TTTTAAAAGGTTTTTAGGTGTTCCAAAACGTGTTTCTTTTTTTTAGAGTATTTAAGGTTTCAGAGGGTTTAGGGTATTATGGTTTATTAGGTACAAGAATTCTTAGGGTTTAAGGTTTAGGGCTTAAGTTTTTGTAGAATTTTTTTAGGTTTAGGGTTCTAAACGGTTTTTTCAAGATTTTAAGATATTTTTACAGTTTAGGGGTTCTTAGGGGTTAAGATTTCTTTGGTTTTAGGGTTTAGCATTTCTTTTAAATGATTTTAAGGGTAAATTGTGGTGTAGGGCTTTGTG
>NW_026035509.1:0-311 GCF_019186545.1 Solanum stenotomum
GATCGAATCGGTATATCAATACTGATTCAATCCGAGCTCATATTGTGTTTTCTGGCTTATGCTTTTTGGTAGCTATCTGGCATTGGGTGTATTGGGATCTAGAAATATTTTGTGATGAACGTACAGGAAAACCGAAATTCCGTTATGGTCCAATTCTGATCGGTAATAAATACNTTGCAATATTTGATTGATCACAAACATTGGCTCGAGGCATTTTCTCTACCCCTTCTTACCCTGAAAAAGCAGGGACACCTTACGTTCTTGAACCGATAACCATCTTTCAGCTAACCTAGCCTCGGCGCCTGACCCTG
>NW_026035510.1:0-1278 GCF_019186545.1 Solanum stenotomum
TAACAGAATCTAAAATCCAAGTGGTAGGCAAATTAGTTTCTTCCCATTTTATAGGTCTTCTAGTAGTGACCTTAGATCTGGCGAAATTAGTTTCTACTAAAATAGTTTGATCAGATGTATCATATAACTTACATCTAGGATTCAAAGTAGCAAGTAATTTATAATAGATTCTATACGACAAGCAAATTAATTCAGATCCAGGTACATAGTTATAACCATGTGTTTTAACATTCAAGGTTAAAGCATCTAATATATTAGAATCAGCCAAAGATAACTGCAAATTGGGCTGAGCATTAAAATAAACTGGACCATAAGCCACCGTAGATTCTATCGAACCCATCAAGGATTGACGAAAATTTAAATTCCTCGCATCTCGTAGAGCAGCTACGAAAGTCTGTGGTAACCCTTTAAGAGTTAAAGGTTTAAAAGCAATTTGAACCATGCCAATATGAAAAAATTTATACTGAGATTTATATAATTCAATATCACGTTTATTTAATAAACGAATAGTTTGTTCGGACGAGTTTAGCGCCAAGGATTGTTCAGTTGTTTTAATCAACTGTTTATTAGAAATCTTATCAAACCAGCCATGATCATAAATGGTTTTTATATTAACTTTCGGAATAGTCCATTTGTTTAACAAATCAAGGTTTTGAGGTATATCTACCTCTTCGAAAGTTCCTAGGCTCTGATACCAACGTTACAGGATCACTGACCTGGCGGTGGTCGGCCCAGTCATAGATCAAGCAAGTCAATATCCTTAGAGGTAGTCCAACTACATAAGAATCGAAATACACAAGAATTTTAACATAGTTACTCAGACTGCATGGTTTAATATTATTATTATTATTATTATTATTATTATTATTATTATTATTACTATTGTTAATGTTATTCTTATTGTGATTGTTATTTATATTGTTGTTATTTTTATTGTTATTGTTATTATTATTATTGTTATCGTTATCGTTATGGTTATTATCGTTATGGTTGTTATCGTTGTTGTGGTTGTTGTTGTTGTTGTTGTTATTAAAAATATTTATTTTAAAATGCAAATAAAAAACATGATATAAAACTTAAATTTTAAAATAATATTTAAATGATAAATTTTAAAATAAACTTCCATACGTGGGGTTTTCAAATAAATAATTTTAATTTAAAAGTTTTTCAATTTGTTTAGAAGTAAGAGTGAAATGGGAANTTGGTTAATATTTTCTTTTAAAAATAAAGATTAAAACACCATATTTTTTTTCCATACCTGGATTTTTAAATAAATAA
>NW_026035511.1:0-1456 GCF_019186545.1 Solanum stenotomum
AAGCTGAATTGAACGACGCTGAATGGGTTCGCAAGCGGATTGATCAGTTAACATTAATTGATGAGAAGAGAATGGTTGCTGTTTGTCATGGACAACTATATCGACAGAGAATGATTCGTGCTTTCCACAAGAAAGTAAGAGCCAGAATGTTTGAGGTTGGTCAGTTGGTCCTCAAACGTATTTTCCCTCATCAGGATGAGTACAAAGGGAGATTTGCACCAAATTGGCAAGGACCCTACATGATTCGCAAAGTGTTATTCGGAGGTGCCTTGATCCTGTCGGAGATGGATGGCACCGAATGGCCGAAACCGATCAACTCAGATGCAGTCAAGAGATATTATGTGTGAAGTTTATGTTTGTATTTTCTATCATTTCCTTGTAATCGTTCTATTTACTTGTAATTGCTTTGTTTAGAATTTATCCCTATGTAATGAACTACGTCTGACCTGAATTCTCAAGAATGAGATACGTAGGCGGTCTATGTCAGCCTCGGTCAATTTCTTTGTAAAATTTCTTATTTTTGTCAATCCTTGAGAGGGAACTACGTTTGAACTGATTCCTGCCTCAACGGGATACGTAGGCGCCACAAGGGCTCGGTCATATCTCTCGTAAGATTTCTATTTTTTTTTCTTTACAATAGAAACTGGGACAGAATTTTTGAGGGGGACTCAAAAATTCTCGAGAAGAAGATATTTCCAACAAAGTCAAGACTGAAATTACTTTGAAATTTGCAACTGGGACAGAATTTTTAAGAATATCTCAAAAATTTCGTGATTTGCTCACCAACGACTGAAGACAAACCAAGACAGTTAACTGGGACAGAAATTTTGAGGATGGCCTCAAAATTTCAACAGGCTCATCGACAGTTTGGAACAGCTTTGAATACTTCCCAGCAAGTAATCAGACAGATCTCAAAACACCAACTCCGAATGATGTTCATTAAACTTGACATGACATGACACTTGGCAGTGGCTTTTTCCAAACATTACTTTTGAAAATCTATTTTCCTTAAAAAACTTTTCCTTCATATTTCAATTATATTTGCATAAAAAAAAAGTGTTTTGTCTTATTTATCAAGAAGCGGGAGATCGGAGAAATCAACCGGAGATAGCAAGACAAGGAGCAGACAACCGAAGAGATCGACACAGATCAGTTCATTTTGTAAAAAACTAATAATTTTTCTGTGGATGAAGGTCTATAGGAAATATTTCATGCTTCTTATACCAAGAATTGGGAATATGAGTAGCATTAATTTATTCAAATTCTCAGCAAG
Organism: Solanum stenotomum; assembly: GCF_019186545.1. Lineage (NCBI taxonomy): Eukaryota > Viridiplantae > Streptophyta > Magnoliopsida > Solanales > Solanaceae > Solanum > Solanum stenotomum. Next base: position 1,274 of record NW_026035511.1, read on the forward strand.
GCAAGGTTTATAATGAACATGCAATTATGCTCGGAGATGGGACAAATGAAAACCTTGAAGAGAGAAATATTGTTATTTTCCAGCAACTAAAGATACCTGTAAGATATTTATCTGCATTATATTATCAGATATGATAATATTCTTACCCTGAAGGCTATTTATATTGTATTGTCGAATGAGACG
>NW_026035512.1:0-1456 GCF_019186545.1 Solanum stenotomum
AAAATAAAATAATAATAATTAAAAAAAATAAATTATTGCATTGTTTCTCCTATGATAAACGTTTTCTAGTGTGAGACAATTATTTTTATTTTATTTTATTTATTTTTTATTTCTTTACTAGGATAAACATTTCCTAATATAAGATATTTAAAAACTAAAAAAAAAAGGGGATAAAATATTGTGGTGATTTTATTTGATGATTCTGTTAATTGAGATCTTCCTAAAGTACTGAGATTTAGTTTAGCAGGACCCTCCTACATAATGGGATTTAGATTAGCAGGACCCTCCTACATAATGGGATTAGCAGGACCCTCCTACATAATGGGATTTAGATTAGCAGGACCCTCCTACATAATGGGACTAACAGGACCCTCCTACATAATGGGATTAACAGGACCCTCCTACATAATGGGATTTAGATTAGTAGGACCCTCCTACATAATGGGATTAACAGGACCCTCCTACATAATGGGATTAACAGGACTCTCCTACATAATGGGATTAGCAGGACCCTCTTACATAGTAGGATTTAGTTATTTTCTCCTAGGTAAACACTTCTTATTCGGAGACATTTTTTTTATTTTATTATTATTTTTTTTTCTAAGATAAACGCTTCCTAGTCTAGTTTATTTTTGAAAATTTACATTTGCTAATAACTCACAAAATTTTTCAGTGAAAACTAGGGCAAAAATTTTGTTTATTTCTTTTGTTTGTGATGGTTTTCAGGGTTCTTCAAGCGAAACATGGATTGGAAAATCAAGAACAAAGTTTCAACTCTTTTTCAGAATGATGAATTTCATGATAGTCAGAATCAGCTTCTTCAATGCATATAACAGCCTGACTTCCTGACATCTATTTTTATTCAGCTTCTGATCAAGAAAACATGCAGTCATTCAAGAACATATTCAAATTGTCATTTTGAAGAGTGCCAAAAACTCACTCTAAGCGGCAAGTTAAGCCTCAATCCAATTCAAGATCAAGATACTCACCCAAAAATCAAGGTGATATCTGAAAGTAAAAACACAAGTGAAGACTCAAGAGAAGCTGTATAGATAGGAGTTTGTACTTTTATTTTCCTTTTGACTATTAGCTTTCATTATTTTTATGTAAGGATAGGAACCGCAACTTGGAGCCTCGATAAAACCTCACTTAACTTCAAACTCATCACCTCATCTCTTTGAACTACATGTGATCTGATTCCCCTATAACCCGGGCTATGTAGGATGTCCAAAACTAGGACTCGGTCACATATTTTTCTTTTCGAATAAGAGTCCGTTCAAAACTTGTCACGTTGTCTACTTCTTTGTCTGAAAACTCTTCGTGTTTCCAGTCAAAGAGGGGCAAACTGTAGACACGTAATTTTTGACCGAATTTAAGGTATTACACCATTTTTAGTGGTTAAATATTTCTTTTACTTTTAAATTAAACATTTTGATTTTATCATATTTTAGTAAGT
>NW_026035513.1:0-316 GCF_019186545.1 Solanum stenotomum
AGGAACGACGTCGTTAGGACAAGTGAGGGGGGCGTTGAGGATGGGCGTGACGGGGGGCGTCATGAGTCGGTGCGCGTGGAGGCTAAGTCGGCGGGGGGCAGGCAAGGGCGTTGTGAGGAAGGAGGTGTTTAATAGAATTTAGAGTGCTATGAATGATGGATGCGATCATACCAGCACTAACGCACCGGATCCCATCAGAACTCCGAAGTTAAGCGTGCTTGGGCGAGAGTAGTACTAGGATGGGTGACCCCCTGGGAAGTCCTCGTGTTGCATCCCTCTTTTTTATCAAAATTCGGTTGTGTAATTGAAAGAATAT
>NW_026035514.1:0-447 GCF_019186545.1 Solanum stenotomum
GAACTTGAAATTAGAACTTGAACTTGACCTTGAACTTAGAACATGAACTTAAAATTTGAAGTTGAACTTAGACTTGAACTTGAAATTAGAACTTGAACTTGGAACTAATTAGCTTGAATATATAACTAATTAATTTTAGAAATTAGATATGAACTTGAATTGAAAACTTGAACTTATTAAAACTTGAATAATATATATATATAAAAAAAACTAATATTCTTGGATTTGAAGTTTATATATAACTAATTTTAGAACTTTTCGTGCTAGGCAACTGAGGAAGCTCAACATCTAAAAAAGTTGATAGAAGACTATATTGCTTCTTTCATCAAAGTAGGAGATAAGGTTGGTGCTTCTAAATTTCTAAAGTTCAAGTACAATTGTTTTCAATAATGTGTTTGTGTCCATGTAGTATTGATACGTAACTTTAAATTTAGAAATAATATATTT
>NW_026035515.1:0-462 GCF_019186545.1 Solanum stenotomum
GGAATCCTAAGAAACCCAAAACCCTAAATTCCATTTAAACACCTACAACTATAATACCCGGAAAAAAAACCCTTTAAAACCATAAGCACTAGAAAAAACCCTAAACTTAAAATTCTATGCCCTATATTAGGCCTACGTAACCCTAAATCTTAAGAAATCCAAATTCTTAAAAATACCTAAGAAACCCTAAAACGTTTAAAAACCTTAATCATAAAAATCATAAACATAAAAAAAACCATAAACTCTGAAAAACTCTTAACCTAAAATCCGAAGCCCTAAATCATAAACCAAGAAACCCCAAGAAATTCTAACTCCTAAACCCTTATAAACCCTAATACACTAAAACCTATGATCCTAATCCCTAAACCCTAAAAAATCACTAATAAAACCTAAACACTAAAAAACCTAAAAAAAAATGTTTAAAACCCCTAACCTAAAGAACCATAATTCCCAAACTTTAAA
>NW_026035516.1:0-237 GCF_019186545.1 Solanum stenotomum
TAAATTTTCGGACGATTGGAGATCGCCGAAAAATTCTGTCGGAATTTTTTTGATGGATTTTGGACATAAACTTTACATCAAAGGATACCCCTTGAAGAGCTCTACACTTTTATGTAAAGGATATAGGACGAGGATGGCCGAAACTTCGTAAATCTAAAGAAAAAGGTGAAGATTTATGTTTGGTTTTTCTTAGATCTACGGATTTTGGTTATGAATATGAATGAATGGTTTGTGGAT
>NW_026035517.1:0-202 GCF_019186545.1 Solanum stenotomum
CTCACAATTGTACCATCTCCTTCTTCCTGTATCCGAATCTTTAATTCTTCTCCTTTCTCCAAATGTCTATATATCCATTCCAAAGAATTCACTTTGCTGTGATTATTCGTCTTAGAATCCATCTTTATCCTCCCACCAACCATTTCTAACAAGAGCATCCCGAAGCTATAAACATCAGACTTATGAGAAACTTTACCAAAGT
>NW_026035518.1:0-54949 GCF_019186545.1 Solanum stenotomum
GGTACGCTCTACGTTGGATTTTTGGCTCCGGACACTTCAAATCCATTAAAAACTAAATCTTTTACAAAAATATTGAATAAAGGGGATGTATTTGTGTTCCCACAAGGATTAATTCATTTTCAATATAATATTGGAGATACAAATGCAATTGTTTTTGGTGCTTTGAATAGCCAAAATGCTGGGCTAATTGTGGTTGGAAGTGAATTATTTGGAACAAATCCACCACTTGTGGATGATGTTCTTTCAAAAGCATTTCAATTGGACAAGAAAATGGTGAAACAACTTCAAGGATTGTTCTCTTAGTACGTAGCTTGGTTTGTTGGCTATCTAAACTTTTATCTTGTTTGTGAGGGATCGATTCCCCTTCTTGTAATCTCCCCGGACCCTGTTTCCCTTTCCTCTAATAACCCCAATTTAAATTATAAAAAAAGTATACCAAGTGGGTACTATTGGTTGTTTTCATGTAATATGTATTTGTTTGCAATTAATTTTGTAATGTTTGAGAGATAACTAAGAACGTTTGGATAGTTGTGTTGATGTTCTTGACCAAAATTCATGATGAATCGTCATAATTTGTTATTAAAACAAATCTAGTGAGAGGTTGTTGATTGGAATAATCCACAAAATTATTATTTGTTTTTTTAGAGGAAGAGGATTAAGAAGTGATAAAAAAAAAAGGATTAAGAAGTCAACAGGAAAAGATTAATTGAATCCACATAGAATATAGTAATATCAGTAATGTTTATATATCATAATTTAATTAGTCAGGAAAGGGCAAACTAGAACAAATTGATCAGGCCATGTAACTGATAATACATGTTCACAGAAAACAACATAGCAAATTAATTAAACTCTAGTTTTTAAATTTGTTTTGTTGTACTCTTAGATTTAGATTGCTTTTCTAAGCATTGTATGCATAAGGGTGACTAATTAATTGATATTGTTCGAAATCATAGACTGATCAGGATCTTGAATTGAAACTTCTGTAGAAGGAGGTGGATGGTGATGATGATGGTGGTGATGGTGATGATGATGGTGGTGGTGATGGTGGTGGTGATGGTGATGGTGGTGGTGCGGAGGAGTTGGCGGTGGAGGTGGTGGAATAGTTGGGGGTTCTTCTGGAGGTGCTGGAATAGTTGGGGGTTCTACCGGAGGTTGTGGAATAGTTGGGGGTTCTGCTGGAGGTGATGGAATAGTTGGGGGTTCTGCCGGAGATGGTGAACTACTGGGGGTTTGTGCCGGAGATGGTAAAATACTGGGGGTTTGTGCCGGTGATGGTGAACTACTGGGGGTTTGTGCTGGAGATGGTGGACTGCCTTGGGTTTCTACTGGAGGTGGTGAACTGCCAGGGGAATCTACTGGAGGTGGCGAACTACCTGGGGATTTTTCTGGAGGTGGTGGAGTATCGGGGGTTTCTTCTGGAGGTGGTGGAGTACCGGGGGCTTCTTCTGGAGGTTGTGGAGTACCTGGGGTTTCTTCTGGAGGTGGTGCAGTACCGGGGGATTCTTCTGGAGGTTGTGGAGTACCTGGGGTTTCTTCCGGAGGTGGTGGAGTAACGGGGGTTTCTTCTGTAGGTGGTGGACTACCTGGGGTTTCTTCTGGAGGTGGTGCACTACCTGAGGTTTCTTCTGGGGGTGGTGCACTACCTGAGGTTTCTTCTGGAGATGGTGAAACAACCGGACTTGCCACATCTGGAGATTCATCTGAAGGAGGAGGGGTAATCGAAAGATCATCAAAAGCAGACAAAAAATTTATTGGGAATTTTTTATCACGAAGGATATCTAAATGATCATCATCAACATTGGGTCCATTTCTAAAGAAGTAGTCTCTTCTTAGGGAAAGAGTCGGAGTAAAAAGCAAGACAAAGCCAAGGAGAAGACAGAGATGTGAATGAGAAGTAGCCATTTTTTTTTGTGAATCACTAATGAGTTGTGCTAATGATGAAAAACTATGAAGAAAACATTGGCTTATATAGTTGAAGAGTGCTTAGTGGAATTAAATTATGCATTATCTCCTCATTATATTGTGTTTACTTGCATTTACTCCACATTGACTCAAATGTAGCTTAGACCGTTGGTAGCATTAAAGTACAAGTACATGAGTCCAATTTACTTGTCATTGTTTCTCATTTATATTCTTAAGAAAACATTAATTAAATAGATACAATAATTTGACTAAATTATCAGTTTTTTTCTTTAATCTCAATTTAATATTACTTTATTTTCCGTTTTATTATTTTTTTTCTCTCCATATTTATTAAGGAAAAAGGTGCAAATTAATAATTTAATTTTCTAAAATAACATCTATTTTAGATCAATTATTTTAAATATGCACAACAACTAGAATGAATTAAAGAATGTATTTTCTAATGTTTTTAGTTATATTAAAGAAATTTTAAGGCCAATAGACTTTTTGAAATATAGTCTGAACTCATGGTAGAAATCTGATTGAAATATTGATGATGGTTGTGTGAAAAGGAGCAAACTTCAAAGTTAACGAAAAAAAAGGAGGAAATAATATGATTTTAAGCATAATTAGTCAAATAAAAATTTGAAAAGAGTAATTAAACTTTAATGCTACCAACTGTCTAAGAAGATTGCATAGTATCTTTTATTAACTTTGTTTTAATTTATGTGATATTTTTTAGGAAAACTTACATAAATCTTGTTAATTCGGGAGTTTATTACTTAGATACACTTTAGTTTGTAATATTATGATATTACCAGATTTTGGTGCGTCCAGATACGTTCAGATACATGTATCTCAAGATACATGAAGTCAAAATTATGTGTAATTTGTTCTAGATACATTGTATCCAAGTGTGTTCGCATGTATTTAGGTCGCCTACCTCCCATCTCGTTCGTCACTCTCCTGTGTATCTTATATCCTAGATACATGTGAATCACACCGGATACAGATAGATACATGTATCTAGTGTGATTCGTATGTATTTGGATACATAACAAATTTTGCTCGTCATCCTACCTATCTCGCTCTCCTCTATCCCTATTTTAGCGTATCTGGTAGCAAAAATACATGTATCTAGGTATATATTCTTCAATATATGGAAAAAAGTTCTTTATTAGTAGTAAAATACGTAATATTTTGAAAGTATATTAATAATACTATGTATGGTAGTTGAGTATGTCTAATTATGTAGTTTCTCCTATTTTTTACTTTTCGAGATTCAAACTTTTAAATTTTAACTGTACTTTTGGACATTGAATCTTTTAGTTTTTAAAATAAAAGTTACACGTTTGGAAATTACGTAAAAGGTATTGTTCCCTCCATTCCTTTTTACTTGTCACGGTTTCCTTTTTGAGAGTCAAACGATATAAACTTTGACCAATATTTTAAAATGTATTTTTTCCATCATATTGATATAAGAAAATAATATATATATATATATATATATATTATTTTCCAACAAATTATTATTGACAACAAGAACATTTTTTAAGGTTCATTTACTCCAAAATAAAATTATTATGGGAAAATTACGCAATTAAGCAAACATATACTAGTTAATTAGTTAACATAGCTACAGTTTGCATTAATTACAATTCAGAACTTACTTCTAGCTATAATTGCATTCTCTCTCTCGCCTCTCTCTTCTCTTCCTCTCTCCCTCGCTTCTATCCCCTCTATCTGGAATCTCGCTTGCCACCCTATTTTTTTTCCAGTCATCTCTCCCTTGCCTTTCTCCTCTCCCTACCCAGTCTCTCTCTCGCTTCTCTTCTGTCAATCTCTCTCTCTCTCACTTTATACAAATACAAATGTATAATTTATGTTTGTGTTTGTATAAAGTGAGAGAGACGGGATATACAAATACAAATACAAATACATATCTCTCCGTCCTATATACTTATAATTATACAAATACAAATCTTCCCTTGTCCAATTCTCTTTTGCCTTTCTCTCTCTCGCTTTATACAAATACAAATGTTTTAAATATATTCAATTGTATAAGAATTCAAATTGTATGCAGAAATACAATCGTAATTAACAAACTATAGCTATGGAGCATAATTAAGCTATTTTTGAGTGGTTATATGCGAAAATTTCCCGCTAATTTCATGTTTAAATAGTATTAGGACCTTTATTATTATTCAATTAATTAATTAATTAATTTTTAACTAAATAATAGTCTATCCAATATATATCAAGTGGTCGATTATTGATAATTTAGTTGAGTAGAAAAAAAAAAAATATATATATATATATGTATTAACATTTGACACGGACCATGCTATGATATATACTCATATATATACTTATCTATTGTTCATTAATCATTATCAATATAATGCTTCTCTCGATTTTTATTTTTATTTTTATTTTTTTAAATGAAAGATATAATTATCCCCAAAAGTGTTCACTATAGTCTCATGAATCTAAATGATCTCCCGCCAAGTAAATCGCAATTTATACTTACATTTTAGAGTAAATTTTAGGTTTAGCAAACATAAAAATCATATTTGTATGTTATAGCTATAGTTTGTATAATTGCATCAGATTTGTATAAATCGTTGACAGCCTCTCATTTGTATAAATCACTGGGAGCCTCTCGTTTGTATAAATCGCTGGCAGTCTCTCAATTCAATTGTATATATGTAATTACTATGTATATGTATCAATAATTGTGTTTGTATATCTGCATAAAATTTGAATTTGTATACAATTGAATCGAAATAAAACATGTGTATATCAAATCTCTCTCTCTCTCTCTCGCTTTATACAACACAAATTCTACATTGTAATTTGTATAATTTGTGTTTGTATAAAGCGAGAAAGAGAGAAAGGAAAAAAAGAACTGGTAGGGAAAGATCTGTATTTGTATAATTCTAAATGTATAGGACGAAAATATATGTATTTGTATTTGTATATACAATTTTCTCTCGCTTTATACAAACACAAACGTAATTTATACATTTGTGTTTGTATAAAGTGAGAGTGGCGAGCGAGATTCGTTGGGGAGGGAGGCGAATGACAACTGTTTATTACGGGTTACAATTAAATGGAACTGTGGTTATAGCATTTAATTTGAATTAATAATTTGCTATTTTATACAATTTTTCCTATATTTTATACTTATAATAATAATACAAAATGTATTTTGATTAGAAATTAAAAAACTTATTTTCATACGAATTTGACCACAGAGTCTAAATAACTTAGGTTTTTTGCTTCAACTTTGAATTACTCCTTAGGCCAACTTTTTTTTTTTCCTGAAATCCCACTAGTTTAGGAGCTAATTGCTTAGATACACTCTAGTTTGCAATATTACGAATCTTACCAGATTTTGGTGTATCCAGATACATCTAGATACATGTATCTTGATATACAAGAGGTCAAAATTAGGTGTATTTTGTTCCAGATACACTGTATCCAAGTAGATTCACATGTATCTAGGATTCGTAGACAAATCTTGTTCGCCTCCTTCGTCTCTCTCCCATCTCGCTCGCCACTCCCAATGAATCTGGTATCACAGATACATGTGAATCACTATACATACAAAAACATGTATGTACTGTGTATCTAGTGTAATTTACATGTATTTGTGATACATAATTATCTCGCTCGCCTCCCTCCCTATCTTACTCGCCTATCTATCTCTTTGTTTTAGTGTATCTGATATAAAAAATACATGTATTTAGGTGTATCTCCCTCAATATATAATTTTAAAAACTCTTAATTAGTGATAAAATACGTAATTATTTAAAAATATAGATAGAATTAATATATACGATATGAATATATGCCTACTAAGATAGTTTTCCCTTCTAATGAAGATCAATGTGATACTCCTTCTATGACTTAATTAATTACTACAACAATAGAAAATTCCTAATACTATATTCAAGGGAAAAATTGCAAAAAATGAAAATTGTCATATAAAATACTATATAAGAAATTTTGGAATGATTATAATATTCCAATAGGCAATAGCTTGCCATGATCCAAGAAAATTGGAATCAATACAAATCATTCTTTCTAGCATTTGATCAAATAAAATCATAATAATATAATCTTGACCTATTTTTATAACCCTAGCATATATCAAATCATTACAACATTAAGAAAGAGAAATTATCACTTGAAACTTCAGGAGAAGGAGCTGGTGTTGATTGATCTTCCGGTTCATCACTTGAAACTTCAGGAGAAGGAGCTGGTGTTGGTTGATCTTCATGTCCATGATGGTGGCCTTCATGGCCATGGTGATGGTGATGGTGATGATGATGGTGGTGGTGGTGGTGGTGGTGATGACGACGATGATGATGATGTTTATGTTCCTGAGGAGAGGGTGAAATAGTAATTTCTCCGGTAGATGGTGGGCTAATTGGCGCATCTGCCGGTGAATCTTGAGGAGAGGGTGAAATAGTAATTTCTCCGGTAGATGGTGGGCTAATTGGCACATCTACTGGTGAACCTTGAGGAGAAGGTGAAATAGTAATTTCTCCAGTAGATGGTGGGCTAACTGGTACATCTACTGGTGAATCTTGAGGAGAGGGTGAAATAATAATTTCTCCAGTAGATGGTGGGCTAACTGGCGCATCTACCGGTGAATCTTGAGAAGAGGGTGAAATAATAATTTCTCCAGTAGATGGTGAGTTAATTGGCACATCTACCGGTGAATCTTGAGGAGATGGTGAAATAGTAATTTCTCCGGAACCTAATGGGCTAATTGAGGTTGATGTGTCATCACTAGGAGAAGGTGCAATTGGTGTATCTTCCAAAAAAATAATATTCCTAGAGAGAGTTGGAGCTGAGAGAAACAAAAGGCCAAAGAGAATAGAGGCGAGTAAGTGTAAAGAAGAGGCCATTTTTGCAACTCAGTAAATTGTATTGTAATTGCAATTGTGAGAAAAGTGTAAAGAAAATAGTGGCTTATATAGAGGAGACATGGTCTTTTGGCATTAAATTATAATCTATTTTCTTTAATTTCCTTAGATTTACTTTCTAAGAATTAAGATTCTCATAAGTTTTACTATTTGACTTGATCGCATCTTAAAATATTGGTCAAAGTTAATGTACTTTAAAAAATATTAGTCAAAGTTTACATAGTTTGACTGACGAAAACTGCATATGACAAGTAAAATGGGAAGGGGGAGTATCTTTTTTAAAAGTCAAAGTAAAGAATAAATTTCGAATATTCGCTATCTGAAACAAATATTTTTAATTATGTTCACATTATTAGATTATTCAAGACTGAACTTCTCAAATGGTCATTCAACTTGTAGAAATATCTCACTAAAATATCTTTTAGATTTTTTTTGGTCAATATAGTCATCAAATTATGCTCATATTTCCAACAAAATAAAAATTAATAACATTTTTAACAAAAGTTTACATGCCATACTTATAAGATTTTATTTTTAGACACAATACCCCTTTAACTCATTATATAAAACTCATTTGACCATTTTTAATTACTTTTTTTAGCGGATGAAATAAATATTCTAGCCCATTCATTAGAAGTTAATTATTTCTGAAATTTATTTTCATGTATAGTAATTAGTACTAAATTACTAATTAATCTCTCACTTGTAATTAAGGTATTGTTATATCTAGTAAAAGATTTAATGTAGTACCAAATATGCATAAGATTTAGTTGTCTAATACACACACATATAGTACATTCTCTAAAATTGTTGTTTATCTATAGTACCAACTATAATTCTCACTTGTAATTAAGGTATTAATGTAGTAAAAAGTTAAATGTATTACTAATTATGCATAAGATTTAATTGTGTGTATATATAGTCATCTAATAAATATGTAACCATATAAATGTATCTATGTAAATTGATTTGATATATAAGGCTAGTAAGTTTATAGTCTGTTTAAACTGCTTACCAAGAGAAAATTAAGGAATATTTACATTGATGAATTGAATTACATGAAAACTATTAATATCTACAAATAGGAGAATTATTACCCTTTTTTTACCAATTTAATTATGTGGCATGGTTGGAATTTCGAGACTCCAATTTCTAAATTTGATCGTAATTTGGATATAGAAGTTTTAAGTTTTTTGAAACAAATATTTAAAAGATATATTAAGAAATTTTGATTAAAAAAACTTGGTTAACTTTCGAAATTTTAATTATATCACATAAAATGGGACGTTAACTATATGAATCATTTGTATCAACTTCGAATCCATTTGGTTTGTTTCATTTTCCTACTTACGTAAATATATAATATAATGTGTTAAGGGGTACTATATTTATAAACGGATCCTAATTAAAGATGGCATGTAAACTTCCAATAAAAAACATTTTTTTGTTAGATTTTACTTTGCTGGAAATATGAGCACAGTTTGATAACCATATTATTTTAAAAAAATCATTCTTTAAATTATTAGGAATTGTCTAATTATGATAATGCCAAGAATCTATTTTGTTAAAAAATAATTTGTCTATGAATCCATTTATTAATTATCATTATTTATTTCAAATATAGTCAAGATATTTTAGTTTATCACAACTATTTTTTTAAAATTTTTGGGTAACTTACAAAAATTTCATTAGTTTAGGAGTTAATTACTTCGATTCACGCTAGTTTACAATATTACGAATCTTGTCAGATGTTGTACTTCGGATACATGTATTTGGCGTGTCTAGGTACGTCTAGATACATGTATCTCAGGTATATATGGTCAAAATTAGGTGTAATTTCTTTGAGATACACTGTAATGAAGTAGATTCACATGTATCTGACTTGATCACGCTCACCTCTCTCCCTGTATCTGGTCTAATACATTATCTAATGTGATTCACATGTATATGGGAATCTCGCTCGCCTCACTCTTAACTCTCTCGACTTTCTCTCTCTATTTTAGTGTATCTAATAGCAAAAATGCATATACCTAGGTGTATCTGACTTACAATCTAGTATAAAATTATTAATTAGTGAGATAATATATATTATTTCAAACAATGGTAGGAATGCTTATTTAATTAGATAGTTTTTCCTTAATTTTTTGCGCAAAAAAAAAATACTTCATTCTAAATTTTTTTATTATATTTCTTAGAAATGGCTGATTGTAGGATAGATCGTAGTATTATGTTGGAATATAGTTCACCTAATGTTGGTTAGAAATATATTTTATATTCCCTCGGTTTCATATTAACTGAATTTGTAAGGCAATGTACATCGATTAAAAAATATATTTAAGTTCCTAATTAAAACCATATCTTCCACTATGGCCCTTTGTGAAATCATAAATATAACTTGTAAGTAGTGCAATCTATCTCCTAGAAAATATAAAACTTCATTAAAGAAACAGATAAATATGACAAAAAATTAAACATGTATCTTAAACTTTGAACAATTTAATTACTTTAACAATGAAAAAAGGCCCAAAAATTTACTTAATTTGGAATAGAGGAAGTAAAAGAATTGACAAAACTTGAATGAATCGAAAAACCCAACAAAAATATCGAAACACTAAAAAATCGACTTTATTAGTTTGATTTGATGCTAATATTTGAAAAATTGATTTGATTGATGTATTTTTTTTTACTTAAATCACAATGCCTAATCAACTTGCAGTATAACGTATTCAGTATAATTAGATCCGTCAATACGGGCTATGCCTGTTGAGGGGATCTAATTTAACCAATGATTTGCTAGGGTTGAGCTAAGATTTTTAGAGTCCATTTAAGAAAATATTTTTTTTAACCCGGCCTGAATAAGCTTGCTGATTCATAGGGCTTGAGAAATATGGATAGGGCTGGCCCATGGGCCAAATAAAAATTAATTAAAAAATAAAAATAAAATAGAGTATTAAAAATAGGGAAAATTGTACATAATGGCAAACTATTAATTCAAATTAAATGGTATAATCACACTTTGATTTAATTGTGTCCTATAGCAAACTGTTTGCCAGCGCCTCTCTCCCTCAAACTCTCGCTCGCCACTCTCCTCTCTCGCTCACTCTCTCTGTGCTCGCCTCTCTCGCTTTATACACAAAAGTGTATAAATTGCGTTTCTGTTTGTATAAAGCGAGAGAAAATTGTATATACACATGCAAATACATATATATTCGTCCTATACACTTATAATTATACAATAAAAATATTCCCCTGCCCAGTTCTCTTTTGTCTTTCTCTCTTTCTCATTTTATACAACAGAATTGTATAAATTGTGTTTCTGTTCGTATAAAGCGCGAGAAAATTGTATATACACATGCAAATACATATATATTCGTCCTATACACTTATAATTATACAATAAAAATATTCCCCTGCCCAGTTCTCTTTTGTCTTTCTCTCTTTCTCGTTTTATACAACAGAATTGTATAAATTGTGTTTCTGTTTGTATAAAGCGCGAGAAAATTGTATATACACATGCAAATACATATATATTCGTCCTATACACTTATAATTATACAATAAAAATATTCCCCTGCCCAGTTTTATGTTTGTATAATGAAATTATACAATTCTGAAGAGGAGCCAACGAATTATACAATTGCTCTTTTTGTATATATGTATAGCGAAATAGACAGCTTTTAATTGTATATGTATAGCGAATTATACATATATATGTTTGCTATGGAGCGCAATTATGCAAACTTTGCTATAACATACAAATATGATTTTTTTTGTTTGCTAAATGTGAAAGTTTCCCTTAAAAATAAGTGCAAGCGTCCAAACTCAAAATCTATTTAAAGTTTTAAATACTAAATTTTAAATTTCCCTAAAATTTCTTGGGAATCACTATATAGGCCGTAGCCTATTTATTCACCATTTTATGGATGAAATATTGTCATATTTTTTGTATTTTATTGTGATTATTGGAAAATAATTATGTTAATATTTCGATTTAGCTTTTTATATTTTACTTGAAATCAAACTTAATAAATATTATAAAGATAATTTTATTTGTGAATGTGATTGACAAGTAGTAACACTAACACCATATAATATTGTCTTGTCGATATTTATTATATTATTTTTAAATTATAATTTAATTTAAAAAATTATAAAAATAATATTTTTAAAAAAGTGGGCTAGCCCGCAGCCCACGTACTTGTGGATTGGGTAGGCCGGTTCTAGCACGAAAAAAAATGGGTCAGTCCGGCCTAATCCGTCAAATTTCAAAGCTTGTATGAATTAGCTCGAAAGAGATGGCTCAGCCCATATTGATAACTCTAAGTATAACGTATTCAACATTTATAATGTATTTAATTTAAAATATACTCTCAATTTAGAACGGTGGGTAGAGACCCAAAAAATTCTGGCTATATTTTTCACACCTCAAATATATAGTCTTTGATTTTTATCTTTTAGCATTTTAAATAACAAATAAGTGATCAAATATATATATTTGAATAAGAACAACATTTCGTAGGGCATGAGTTTATATTCTCGTATCATAATATCTCGCAAGTTATGTCGTAAACAAGTTATGCCCTTGACACCGAAATAGCAAACAACTCTTTTGTTTTTTAAGTAATTTGTATATTATTAGTATCACATAGCATCCCATAAGTTATGTCGTATGTCTCTATATACAAAAGGTAAGAATTTTTCTTAAGTGCTAAAAGTTGCACAAGGCTCGCCTCTCGACACACACCTTAAGAAATAATAAATAATTTAAATCTAATGCTTTGAAAAATATATTAGATGATAAATTGTATTTAATATCAAGGAAAAAATAGACAAAACGGGGTATTATCTCTTGATTTTTCAAATTTGACAAGTATTATTATTTTTAATATAGTGGATAAGTAAAGATGAACTGAGGGAGTGTATATATTCTTCTTTTATTAGAAAAAAGTCTAATTGTTATGATAGTATTATGCTGGAATATAGTTAACTTAATGCATGTTTAGAAATATATTATCATATATTTTATAAAAATAAAACTGACAAAACTAGAATAAATCAAAATCCAACAAAAAATCGAAGCAGTAAAAAATCAAATAAATTAATTTGATTTGATTCCAATATTTGAAAAATCAATTTGATTGATTTACCTTTTTTTTTACTTACATCAAAATGTGAACACTCCTAATCAACTCACAGTATAACATATTCAACATTTATATAATGTATTTAATTTAAAGTAAAATCTCAAATTAGAATGATGAAAATTCTGATTTTACACTAAAACTCTTGCTGATGTACTTTAATTTTTGGGAAGCTCATCCATCGATTAATTTATCGTGTATAATCACATATTAAAACCACATTTGAATTTCTCTTAAATTCGACATCAATTCGTTTAGGTTGATATTTTTGTATAGCATAGAAGTTGTAATTCACATTTTAAAGAAACAATAGATTAAATGAGCAACATTACTTCCTATTTTGTGACTAACATAATTATTGTGTGAGATTTTTTTGTGTCTCGCAATAAATAAAATTTGCAAGTCGAAATAGTGTAGTTTTTGGGTTTCACTTTTTTCTTTTTGACGAGAAAAACCTTACATAACTGAAGTTAATTAGTGGGATACAAAATAAAACTTTTCGTGACATGGTATTATTATTTTTGTTCATTCTTGTCTGAAATATGGCAACTCGTATCGTATATTGGAAAATCATAAATCAAAAAATTGTAAAATATAAAGCATGAAAAAAGTAAAAAATGTAATATGAATTTTAAATTGTCACATTTGGAATAATTTCCTACTCCTAATTTACTACTTGTACTTTTTAAAGACAAAATAAATAACATTATTTTTTTCTTTTTCTCTTTTGTTGATAATTCTGATTTTAATTGTCATCTGAATTGATTTATAGAGTTGTTTAGGTTTTCCACATTGTGAAATTATGTCCACTACTTACTTAACTCTCCCCTCATATGCAATTTCAACATTTAAATTCTATGATGTTCAATTTTTAAGATTTTTAACATTAAATTCATTATTCTTTAACATTACTGGAATGGACTTACTATTTGAATACTTATTCTTTTGAATGTTTACATATAAATTTATATTTTAAATTAAAAGCATTAGATTCATATTAGTTCAATATATAAATAATTTTGATCTAATTTTGTAACCCTTGTATATTATATAAAATAAAAGGTATTACAAAGTTTTGAAATAAAAAACATCAATTGATTATGAAAGTTTAGAAGAATGAGCTAATGCATCGGCTATAGGTTCTTGTGTGGGTGGTGGAGTAATGTGTCTCCAAATTGATGGGTTAATTGGAGGTTCTTGACACTTAGGAGTAGGAGTAGGAGCAGGAGCAGGAGTAGGAGGAGGATGATGAGGTAATATAATGATGACATCTGATGAATTTTGAGGAGATGGCGAAACACTAATTTCTCCATTATTAAGTAATAAAACACTTGTTGAAGTATTTTTCAAATGCATTTTTCTAGAGAGAGTTGGAGTTGAGAGAAAGAAAAGGCCAATAAAAAGAGTAAGGAGTAAATGTGCAAAGGTGGCCATTTTTTGTGAATTGGTGAGAAATTGTGAAGAAAATAGTTTGCTTATATAGTGGAAATATGGTTTTATTGAATTAAATTATGGCTTAACTCCTCTTTGAATTTGTTTTCCCTGCATTTACTAGTCAAGATTGAATTAATTTTAATTTCTGTGCATTTAAAGTTTGTTAATCATTTTTTAAAATTCAAACTTATGGAATTATTACATGTGATACATAGTTATTATCGATGAAAAATTGAATTAATAGCTCACTTGGGCCAATAACAGTCTTATATTGGGCCTAACAGATAAATAGGTCTGCTAAGATTACACCAAAATGGGACGGGTCATTCAAACAAATGTTCCTATTTTAGGACGATCTTTAAAAATTTTATTTTTTAGTATTTTAAATAACAAATAAGTTATCGAATATATTTCTGAATAACAAATAACTTTTCGTAGGACAGTAGTTTGTATTCTTATATCATAATATCCCACAAGTTATGTCGTAAAAACATAACAAGTCATGTCCTTACGCCGAAATAACGAACAACTTTTTTTGTTTTTTTAAGTTTGTATATTAGTATCATATAATATCCCATTTCTATCTTCCTTCCGATCTTTGATTACTAAAGTTGATGAATAATTTGCTTGTAAATTCCTTTTATTCATCAATACAAAGCTTAGTTTATGGCCTAATCATTGCGACCCCCTTTAGTGAGGAGACACTCCTCCGAAAGTTATAAGACTATTTTGTTGAGTTCCTTAGAAAGAGTTGTCTAGTGTCTCGAAATCCATCAATACAAAGCTTGTAAATTCCTTTTATTCATTAATACTTAATTAGATTCACACTTGTTTACAATATTACAAATCTTATCAAATTTTGAACTTTGGATACATGTATCTGAAACATCTGGATACGTTTAGATACATGTATCACAAATACACGGGGTCATAATTACGTATATTTTTTTTGAGATACACATTGTATTCAAATGGATTCACATGTATCTGACTCTCTCGCTCGCGTCTCTCTCAATATCTGGTCAGATACATGTATCTAGTGTGATTCACATGTATTTGGGAATCTCACTCATCTCCCTCCTATCTCGCTCTCATGTCTTTCTTTTTAGTGTACATGATAGAAAAAATACATGTATTTAGGTGTATCTAACTTGAAATCTAGTATGCAATTATTAATTAGTTAGACAATTTCAAACCATATTGAGAATTAGTAAATATGATAGAAGTGTTTGTCTAATTACGGAGATATTCCTTAATTTTTTACCAAAAAAATACTTCATTATAATTTCTTTATTATATTTCTTAGAAATTGCTGGATATATATTCTTAAAAAGTCTAATTGTTTTGGTAGTATTATGTTGGAGTATAGTTAACCTAATGTGTGGTTAGAAATATATTATCATATATTTTATAAATGAATTAAAAAAATTGAAAAAAAATCGAATAACCCAACAAAAAATCAAAGTGGTAAATATCAACTTAATTAATTTGACTTGGTTCCAATATTTTAATAATCGATTTGATTGATTTAATTATTTTTTACTTAAATCAAAATGTGAACACCCCTAATCAACTTACAGTATAACGTATTCAACATTTATAATGCATTTAATTTAAAATATAACCTCTGTTTAGAATGATAGGTAGAGAAATTCAAGTTCGTGTAGTTCATTTTTTTGTGGTTGTGGCAAGCACATAACCATCATAAATTTTAGCAATCGGTGATATATTTTTATATTTAATTATTGGTCCATTATGATTTTTGACGGGATCATCAATGAAAAATTCGATTTTATACTAAAGCTCTTCCTAATCTACCTTAATTTTTGAGAAATCCATCCATCAGTTAATTTATTGTGTATAATCACATATTAACATTTTAAAACCATTTCAATCATCTGATTTTTTCTTAAATTCGATATCAATTCGTTTAGGGTGATATTGTGTACCTTAACATGCAATTTAACATAGAAGTTGTAATTCACATGTTTAGAACGAATAGATTAAATGAGCAACATTACTTTCTATTTTGTGAATCACATAATTATTGTGTGAGATTTTTTTGTTTCGTAAAAAAAATAATTCAAAATTTATAAGCCCAATAGTGTAGTTTTTGGATTTTACTTTTTTTTTTATAGGTGAGATAAGAAAAACCTTACACAATTGAAGTCAAATGCGTTATGCGTGTGTCACGACCCAGACCGTCGTGATTGGCACTCACACTAACCCTCCGATGGGAGAACCATTAATACTAATTAGCTAACCAAAGAACCAAACAACTAAGGCATTAAAGTTATGGAAGCAAGTTAAGTGCTAAGGAAAAGATAGGGAGTTCCCATAAACTCCAACAAAAGTCTAACAACCGAAACTAACATTGCGGAAATAACGCCTAGAACCTGAAAGTCAATGTACCAAAACTCTAACAAGATCCATAAGTCTAAACAAGAAGGGGTACAACCACATACTAAGCATAAGAAATCTAAAGTACTAGTCTAAGTCCGAAATGTGGATGTAGACAGAAAGAGAACTCATGGCAGCCCGGAAGAACTGACTCACCCTTGAATTCGAACGATCACTGATCTTCTAAACGAGATATGTCAATAGTCGCTTGAAGATGCCCTGTACTCAACGAAGAAAGAGCTAGTGTAGTGTCAGTACACAACCACAGTGTACTGATAGGATCACGCGGTTATCCCACTAAGTGCAACATACATAAGCCATTACAACATAATTATAATATGCATACACCGAACATATACAATATCAATATCATTTACGAACAACGTACAATTTCACAATTATCAAGATATACAATTATGTCAAGCCAATGGTCCTCTCATGGAACCCAAACCCAAACTGTTAGCATGCCGGTACGTGGTATCCGATTCAATGTTTATGCCGGAACGTGGCAATCGATTCAAGTTAGTGTGTTGGAACGCAACACCCGATCCATTCAACAAGCCACAATCACAATCACAAAGTACATTCTCACAATCATATAATCAAGTCAAGATTCATGGCATTCATCATTCATCTACCCTTATACAATTATTGTGATCAATAGTGCAACATTCGCATACATACACGTATTATAATGAAGCAAGAACAAACATATATCGCACAATCATGAAATCCCAACCATCACCTACCTCGAAACAAGCTTGAATCCCTTAAAAAACTTGATTCTTCCCTTTCTGGATTCGTTCCGCTTGTTCTTGGTTTACAAACAATTAATTTAACACGGAAATCAATAAACAATAACTAATTACCCGAATTACTAACAATTCTATCAACCCTAAATCATACCCACGATCCCCATACCCAAATTAGGGCTTTCTTCACCATAATTTCCATACTGAAACCCTTCACATCGATAATTACCCATTAGATTATGTTCTACGGATCAAAAAATGGATTCTGGGAGTTAAAATCTTACCTCTAGGCTCAAGAATGGTGAAAAACTGTCAAGAAAATCCCTAGGTTAGTTCCTTAGCTCTCAAGTTTGGAAATTGCAGGATAAAACGTTTTTGGGGTGTATTTCCGACTTTAAGTCGCATCTGCCCCGCCCTGGCTGCACTCATCACGCTATAACGGCCCCGTCTTGGCAACAGAAATCCCGCTTCAATAGCTTGCATGGAAACAGTAAGCAAAATTAATAATTCCAAGACCCCATTTCGCAACACACCTTCAACCAACGGCACTAAAAACTATCAGTTCACGCTAAGATCAATTTTGGGAGTTCTACTCGCCCGAATTCAATTTCGTAAAGTCGTACGGGTTCCTTAACGTCTTAGCTATCTACGCATGTGATCGAATTCATAATTAGATCACCCAATTGCTACCAGACTTCCCTAGACCTCACATACTCCGATTTCGTCCAAATATGGACTAGGTTGGGAAATCTCAGGTTACTACGAAAAAACTTTTCGGCCCAAAATTTTTCCCCGTTGGCTTTTCTATAACGACGGAAACAGGTCGTTACAGTGTGAGATACATAATAAAGCTTTTCGTGATTGAACATTATTGTTTTAGTTCATCCTTGTCACAAATATACCAACTCGTATTGTATATTAATGGAAAATTATGAATCAACAAATTGTAAAAATATAGCACAAAAAAGGTAAAAAAATGTAATGTGAAGTTTCAAATATAACGTCAGTTATTTTTTCCTTTTTTCTCTTTTGTTGATAATTCTGATTTTTAATTGTCATTTGAATAAATTTATAGGGCTGATTTCGTTTTACCACATTTAAATATTGTGAAATTATATCCACTACTTACTTAACTCACCACTCACATGCAATTTTAACATTTCAATTCAATGGCGTTTAATTTTTAAGATTTTTAACATTAAATTCATTATATTTTAACATTACTGGAATGGACTTACTATTTGAATAATTTTTTAGAGAATGTTTACACATAAATTTATATTTTAAATTGAAAGCATTAAATTCAGATTAATCCAGGACTCAACACTCTATTCCCCTCTGTCTTTCAAAAAAAAAAAAATCCCTTTTCATTAAACTTTTTTAATATAAATAATTTTGATCTAATTTTGTAACCCTTGTTTGTATAAAAGGTATTACAATGTTAAGAAATAAAAAACATCAATTGATTATGAAACTTCAGAAGAACGAGTTGATGCTTTAGTTGTAGGTTCTTGTGTGGGTGGTGGAGTAATGCGTCTCCAAATTGATGGGCTAATTGGAGGTTCTTGACACTTAGGAGTAGGAGCAGGAGCAGGAGGATGAGGATGATGATGAGGTAATATAATGATGACATCTGATAATTTTTGAGGGGATGGTGAAACAGTAATTTCTTCAGGTAATAAAACACTTGTTGAAGTATTTTTCAAATGCACTTTTCTTGAGAGAATTGGAGTTGTGAGAAAGAAAAGGCCAATAAAAAGAGTAAAGAGTAAATGTGCAAAGGTGGCCATTTTGTGAATTGGTGAGAAATTGTAAAGAAAATAGTTGCTTATATAGTGGAAATATGGTTTTATTGAATTAAATTGTGGTTTAACTCCTCTTTGAATTTGTGTTCCCTGCATTTACTAGTCAAGATTGCATTAATTTTAGTTTTTGTGCATTAAAAGTTTGTTATTTATTTTTTAAAATTCAAACTTTAGGAATTATTACATGTGATACATAGTTAATATTGATGAGAAATTGAGTAAGAGTTCGCTTGGGCCAATAACACTTATATTGGGCCTAACAGATAAATAGGTCTGCTAAGATTACATCAAAATGAGACGGGTCATTCACACAAATATTCCTATTTTGTGACGATTTTTAATTTTTATCTTTTAGTATTTTAATAACAAATAAGTGAACGAATATATCTCTGAATAAGAAACAACTTTTCGTAGGGCAGTATATTACATAACTAAGCTAACATATAGTAATTAATTACGCTCCATAACTATAATTTAATTTAATTATAAATAATTGTTATAGTTAATGAAAATGGCTATAAGGGGGATACCACGTTTTTACATTTGTATCAAAACATGTTATACAAATCAAAACACTCTCTCTCGTATCACACCTACTAATTTATCTCCTAAAATCTCTTACACTCCCTTAAATCACTCAACCACATTAAAATTCAAAATTTGAAAATTTCAGACTCTCTTTCTCCTAATCGTGCATAACCATTCCAACTAACCCTTATTAGTTTTTTTTTTTTTTTTGTATAACCTCTATCAATTATTATTTTTTTGTATTTGTATCTTCTTTTTTTTGAGTTTTTCATTATATTTCATATTTTCAGTCATAATCATGAATATTTCAATAAAATCACTATACATATTCAAATCATGGATGCACAATCTCCATTAAAGAAAATAACTAGAGGTATACATTTGCGTCAACAAAATCTGATGATCTTTCATCTTTTTATTTGGGTTTAACTCAAGATTTCAGAAAAATTACAGGGTCCATTGCCGAAAATAGAGCAAAGGAAGATGCAACAAATCATTTAAAATTGGAATTCAAAAGACGCAAACAAAAAAAGAGGAGGAAAAAAGGTAATGGTTCTGAAAATTTGATGATTGCGAAAAGAAAGAAAAGTAAATATTTGGTTTGTATAAATTATGAACAAACTTTATTTGTATAATTTTTAAAATTATATGTAGTTACTCTATTTGTATATTTGATAAGTCACTATTTTCTGTACATCAAAGATACGTTCCAGCTATTATTTGTATAATTTCAGTATTATTGAGGTATTTGTATATTTTTTGTGATTTGTATATATATCAATACGTTTCAAATTATGTAGTATACGATTCTATGAATTTAGTGTATCAATGTTTATTAAGACTTTCTTACTTTTTAGACCTTATTTGTATATTTTTAACAATTATATACAATTATTTTTTTGTATTTGTATATTATCAGCAAGTATACGTTTCAACTATTAATTTTATATATATTTGTATATTTATTAAGTCATTTTTGACATGTTTATTTAGGAAATTAAATTTAGCTTTCTTTATTTGACAAAAGTCATATTTGATAAGAAATTCTAATAAGATACAATAATCATGATTTGTGGGATTGTTTTCCTTTTTAATAACCTAAATTAATGCCTCATTAATTAAGTTAAGATTTCAATTTGTATAAAAAATAAACTTCCAGCAAGATATACAATAACTAATGAAACTATAGTTATGCTATGTAATTAAGCAAACTATAGCTAAGGAGGCCCATTGTGTTTCAACTCTTGGATATTTATGAAATTTTCCCTTGTTTATATTCTCATATCATAATATCCCGTAAGTTAATTATGTTGTAAAAACATAACAAGTTATGTCCTTGACGCCAAAATAACAAACAATTTTTTTTTGTTTTTTTTAAGTTTGTATATTAGTATCATATAACATGCCATTCATCAATACAAAGCTTAGTTTTGGTGTACTCATTGCGACCCCCTTTAGTGAGGAGACACTCTTCCAAAAGTTACAACACTATTTTGTTGAGTTTCTTAAAAAGAGTTATCTCATGTCTCAAAATTCATCAATACAAAGCTTGTAAATTCCTTTTATTCATTAATAATTAGATTCACGCTAGTTTACAATATTATAAATCTTATCAGATTTTGGACTTCGGATACATGTATTTGGAACATCTAGATATGTTTAGATACATGTATCACAAATGCATGGGATCATAATTAAGTATAATTTTCTTGAGATACACATTGTATTCAAGTAGATTCACATGTATCTGACTCTCTCGCTCGTCTCTCTCTCAGTATCTGGTCAAATACATGTATCTAGTGTGATTCACATGTATTTGGGAATCTCGCTTGTCTCCCTCCTATCTCCCTCACATGTCTTCCTTTTTAGTATACCTGATAGCAAAAATACACGTATTTAGGTGTATCTAACTTGAAATCTAGTATGCAATTATTAATTAGTTAAACAATTTCAAACCATATTAAGAATTAGTAAATATGATAGAAGTGTTTGTCTAATTATGTAGTTTTTCCTTAATTTTTTACCAAAAAAATACTTCATTATAGTTTCTTTATTATATTTCTTAGAAATTGTTGGGTTTATATATATATATATATATATATATATATATATATATATATATATTCTTAAAAAGTCTAATTGTTTTGGTAGTATTGTGTTGGAATATAGTTAGCCTAATGTGTGATTAGAAATATATTATCATATATTTTATAAATGAATTAAAAAATTGAAAAAAAATCGACTTAATTAATTTGATTTGGTTCTAATATTTTAATAATCAATTTGACTGATTTAATTTTATTTTATTTTACTTCAATCAAAATGTGAACACCCCTAATCAACGTATAACGTATTCAACATTTATAATACATTCAATTTAAAATATAACCTCTGTTTAGAACAATGGGTAGAGAAATTCAGTTCGTGTAGTTCAATTTTTTTGTGGTTGTGGGAAGCACATAACCATCATAAATTCTAGCAATCGGTGAGATATTTTTATACTAAACTATTGGTCCATTATGAATTTTGACGAGATCATTAATGAAAAATTCGTTTTTACACTAAAGCTCTTCCTAATCTGCCTTAGATTTTGAGAAATCCACCCATCAATTAATTTATTGTGTATAATCACATATTAACATTTTAAAATCATTTCAATCATCTGAATTTTTCTTAAATTCGATTTCAATTCGTTTAGGTTGATATTTTATACCTTTACATACAATTTAACATCGAAGTTGTAATTCACGTGTTTAGAAAGAATAGATTAAATGAGCAACATTACTTTCTATTTTTTGACTCACATAATTATTGTGTGAGAGTTTTTTGTTTCGCAAAAAAAAAAATTCAAAATTTATAAGCCATAGTGTAGTTTTTGGATTCCACTTTTTTTTTCCCAGTGAGATAAGAAAAATCTTACGCAAGTGAAGTCAATTGCATCATGCGTGACATACATAATAAAGCTTTTCGCGATATAACATTATTATTTTCGTTCATTCTTGACTTAAATATACCAACTCGTATTGTATATTAATGGAAAATCATGTATAAAAAAATTGTAAAAATATAGCACGAAAAAAGGTAAAAAATGTAATATGAAGTTTTAAATATAACGTCATTTTTTTCTTTTTTTTTTCTCTTTTGTTGATAGTTCTGATTTTTAATTGTCGTCTGAATAAATTTATAGATTTGTTTTAGTTTTTCCACTTTTAAAAATTGTGAAATTATATCCACTACTTACTTAACTCACCACTCACATGTAATTTTAACATTTAAATTCAATGGCGTTCAATTTTTAAGATTTTTAGCATTAAATTCATTATATTTTAACATTATTGGAATGGACTTACTATTTGAATAAATTTTTAGTGAATGTTTATACATAAATTTATGCTTTAAATTGAAAGCATTAGATTCAGATTAATTCAGTACTCAACATTGTATTCCCGTCTTTCAAATTTTTTTCCCTTTTCATTAATAATTTTTTTAATATAAATAATTTTGATCTAATTTTGTAACCCTTGTATGTATAAAAGGTATTACAAAGTTAAGAAATAAAAAAAACATCAATTGATTATGAAAGTTCAGAAGAACGAGCTAATGCGTCAGCTGTAGGTTCTTGTGTGGGTGGTGAAACAATAATGTCACTCCAAATTAATGGGTTAATTGGAACTGATGTTGGTTCTTGACGCTTAGGAGCAGGAGTAGGAGCAGGATGATGAGGATGAGGAACTATAATGATGACATTTGATAATTTTTGAGGAGATGGCGAAACAGTATTTTCTCCATAATTAGGTAATAAAAAACTTGTTGAAGTATTTTTCAAATGCATTTTTCTAGAGAGAGTTGGAGTTGAGAGAAATAAAAGGCCAATAAAAAGAGTAAGGAGTAAATGTGCAAAGGTGGCCATTTTTTGTGAATTGGTGAGAAATTGTGAAGAAAATAGTTTCTTATATAGTGGAAATATGGCTTTATTGAATTAAATTATGGTTTATCTCCTCTTCTTATTTCTTTTCCCCGCATTTACTAGTCAAGATTGCATTAATTTTAATTTTTGTGCATTAAATTTATTTTTTTAAAGTCAAATTTATGGAATTATTAAGTGACTTGGTATTGATGAGAAATTGAATTATGAGTTCACTTGGGCCAATAACAGTGGCATATTGGGCCAAACGGGTAAATAGTTCTCCTAAGATTACACCAAAATGAGACGGGTCATTCATACAAATGTTCAAATTTTGGGACGGTTTTTAATTTTTATCTTTCAATAATTTCTATTATATAGAAGAGCCAAGTTGAAGACGACCAAGGGCAAATTTGTCATTTCCTAAATATTCTAGAATATTTGTTTTTATGTTATGGCATAAAAAAATGGTAATAGATTTATAATGACAATACAACCAAATATCTTTTCTTAAATGCCATGTGTATCCTAATGATGTGACATTTAATATGGACCCACATTTTCAATCACATTTTCTATATANTACTTAAGTTGAAGCAATAGAGATTTGAAAGGCTTTGAATCGATCTTTACGAATTTGTTGACCAATGATTAGTATTTTATCAGATGCAAAACTTATGGTGCAAGTATTACAAAAAGAAGATGATAACATTGTAAAAAATAGATACCACTTGCGAAAATATATAAAGATCGATGAACTTTTTCAAAGATATCAACATTTTATATATTCCTCGAATGCGAAATGTTTTAACTCATAATCTAACACAATTCTCTATTTCCTTGCTGCATAGAATTTTTTGGAATTCAACTTTCTCAATTTGGGTTGTAAACAACGCATTTATGTCGTATGAACATTTGAAAAAGATTATTAAGTAATATATTGAAATTGTTTACTGTAAAAAAATAGTACAAAGTATAGAAATCTCATATAATTAGAGGCTAATTACATCCTATCCCAGAAGTTTCCTCAATTACAAAAATCTCGAATTTTTCGTTTCTTTCAAATACATTCCTTGGTTGTCTAATACATTACTAATGATATATATTACTTCATGGGAGGGATGTATCCAAGAGGGGATATCTATGATCCGAGAGGGGATGAATGTATTCGATAGGGAATAAGAATATATCCGAGAGGGGATTATGATATATTAAGTTGTGAATTTATGTAATTTTTTCAACAAAATATGTGAAATTGTATTGGGCCCGTATCACGGGCCTTAAATTATCTAGTAACAAATAAGTGGTCGAATATATCTATGAATAACAAATAACTTTTTACGAGGCAACAGTTTATATTCTCTCAAGTTATATCCTAAATAAAGGCATAACAAGTTATGTCCTTGATGCCGAAATAAGGATCACTTTTTTGTTTTTTTAAGTTTGTATATTAGTATCATATAACATTCTATTTCATCTTCCTTTTGCTCTTTGATAACTAAAGTTGACGAATAATTTGCTTGTAAATTCCTTTTGTTCATCAATACAAAGCTTAGTTTGTGGCCTACTCATTGTGATCCCCTTAATTGAGGAGACACTCCTTCGAAAGTTACAAGATTATTTTGTTGAGTTTCTTAGAAAGAGTTGTCTTGTGCCTCGAAATCCATTTCAAAGATGGACAAGTAACATAAGCTTGTTTCCCTAAATTACCATCAACAACATGATGGCCAAACTCTATCAAACTATGGAATGTTAAATTGTTCAGATTCAAATTGTATCTTCCTCATTTTTTGTTTCCTAATTGCAATGTTAACAACGTTTAAAGAGAACAAAAAAAAAAAATTGTCCATGATGGTTGTGTATAGAGCAATCAATAAGGTCCGGCTCAATCCGTAATGTGATATGGTTGGAGTAAGCTTTTTAGAGTCCATTTAAAAAGAGGGTTTTTTAGCCTAGGATGAATAAGCATGTAGCCTACGGGGCTTGAACAATGTGGGTTTGGGAAACCCTAGGCTGAATAAGCATGTAGCCTATGGGGCTTGAACAATGTGGGTTTGGGCCGTTTCGTGGGCTAAATAAAAAATTAAAATATAATATAATACTAAGACCAACAAGAGAAGTCTAAACTTAAAGTCTTAAATCATGCCTATAAATATTAGTACAAAGTTCAAACACTCAAATATAAAAATTATTTTTTTGTATGATATTTCTTCATTGTTTCCTTGTTCTTTTACTTGAGTTTGATGCACTTGAGCCAATAATCTTTCGAAAACAACTTCTCTATCTCCATGAGATAGTGGTAAGGTCTATATACCAGGGCGGAGCCACCTTGTACTAAGGGGGTTCATCCGAACCCCATTCGACGGAAAATTATACTATTTATACATGGTTAAAATAATATCTTATGTATATAGTAGATGTCGAACCCCCTTCGGCTACTCTGTGTGTCTATTTCTACAGATTTTGAACCCCCTTATTGAAAATTCTGGCTCCGCCACTGCTACATACACTCTACCCTATGTAGAAATCATTTAGTGGAATTTCACTGAATATGTTGTTATTATACGATTATACCCAAGATATTTACATAAAATGAATGATTTCAAATTGACAACCAAATCTTTACTTGTGTCAAACGTAATAAGTATTATAAAAATTATTTTATTTGTGAATTTGAGATTTGGTAAACAAAGTAGTAATACCATAAATGTTGTCTTATCGATATTTCTATTCACATTTTAAAATTAGAATTTAAATTATAAAAATAAAAATAAATGGGCTGACCCATGTAACCCACGTAGTGATGAATTGGGCTGACTGCTGTTGACCCGCCAAAATAATGAATCAGCCCAACCTAACCCGTAAAGTTCTAAAGCCTGTATTGGCTTAGCTCAAATAGGGTAAAGTAGCCACATTGACAACTCTAGTTGTGTAGTATACCTACTTGATCCATTTTAAAAAATTAAACTTCGCTTATAACATTTAAATTTAAATTCTGACCCTATATCCATGTTGCATATGGAGAAAATATTCATTTAAGAATTCGTTCGATTCAACTTGGTCCCTATTAGATACGCGAATTCAAAATTTAACGTTTATGTGTTTTCCTATGCCAAAGGGGAAACGAACCGTCGTCAAGGAGGCTCCATTTCTATTAGTGCTAAATCAACAACCAACTTTGTTTACTCCGTTCCAAACTCATAGTTCTTATATGTTTAATGAATTTCTCAATATAAATACAGGCCTACGCAAAGGTGAGTAGGCTCGATAGCTCGATAACCCTCACTCTATACTTTAAACCCGCACCTGATTCCTACCGTCCACATGAAATGTTTCCACACCAGCAAACATTCCACACCCTCATAGTACTTTTGCATGAAAGATGTTTTCAGCAATATGATAAATACATTTGAGATTCTTGTAACATATATTTCTAATCCTGATTACAGCTTGCTAATCAAACTTATGACAAGCTAATAAGCTGCAAAATGGTCAAATAAATCTCCAAATCACTTAACAGAACTGTATAAACATGGATCAGTGAAGATCGACAGATTAAGAGCCTGAAAGTTCATCCTCATTGAAGGGGATATTCAATATCAGATGAGATTCATGACTACTTTAACGCCACTCGCACATTTTAAGAACCAGAATTCCGCAGTAATCATAGTCTGTTGCAAAAGGGTACTCCGAGAACAAAACGAGGTAAAGAAACCATGTTCAACCTACCATATATTTAAAAGAAAACAGAACAAAAGATGCACAAAAACACAATAGTAGTTATAAAGAAGCACATAACACATGATTATCCAAGTATACTATATATCCATAACGCAGCAATTGACGATAAGTAACACACAATTCGTTCATCTAAGCGAGACTTGTGTAACAAAGTTGGACAATATAGTTTTAAAATAACAACCAAAATGTAGTGAGTAACTCACACATTAGTCTAAAACAACTAGCTTCTGGTACTCTTCGCCGGAAATAGCAAGCTCCATCACATCCACAGGAGTAACAACTCCACCACCCTCTAAGAACATGGTCAACAGATTCTTAGAAAACCCACTCACAAGTGCTACACCATTCTGATTTTCCAAAACTGGAGTCGACCTGGAGTCTCGAAGGTTCCAAAACACGATCTTGGGCACATTGTTGTATCCCTTCTCTGCAAATTTTTGTTGAATTGCTTGATAGTCTGTCTCCCATGCATTTTCTGATGCCTCATCAAATTCCATATCACTGAACACAAACACCCTCTTTAGCATTTGATCCTCACTTAGATTTCCTTGTACCGTCACTTCCAAAATAGTATCAAAAACTTTCTGGAAGTTTGTGTTCATACCCCAGTTCATATTTCTGACAAACTCGGTCTTCTCTTTTAGAGTATCACCTTCAACTTTCTGCAGTTCAGGTGACTCACTGAATGTGATCAATTTTCCCTTCCATGGTTCCTCACTCAATTCTGAAACCAAGACACCAAGTGCCACAGAGACCTCCATCGGTATCCCACTCATACTCCCAGAAACATCACATACCGCAATACAATCACTTAATTTTCCTTTCTTACAAAGATCATCAACCATTCTTTTCCACTGAAGTTCAGCTACTTCTCCACCATCTCCGTCCTCCAATGCCCCAATAATCTCATGAGGCAGCAAAGCTCCAGCTGCAATTTTTGCCTTCCCCGACTTCACATCCTCAAGATATGCTTTAAACCTTTCTTGGTCATGTTTCAAAAAGTGTCCTTTATAGTTCTTCATAGCTACTGACGCCACCCTATTGTACGGCAAGGAATTCCACTTATTAGCACTCATATACACCTCCGGCAATTCCAATGCCTTATGTAAAGGCACAAGCACATCTTTTCTCAATCTATTTCTCACCCTATAAGTATAATGACCCTCTTCAACCCCATCGTATTCACTATAACTTTCTCTTGGAAACACCTTTTTCGCAATGCTCTCACACATCAAAGTAGCCTTATCATACGAAGAATCAACAGTCGGACACCATTTTGCAGCTAAACTAATCTCATTACTCTTCCCTGAATTCAACTTCTCTAGATCCTCCCTCAAAAGCTCAGCAAAGAAATCCGAAATCTTATCATGTAAACGCCTATAATGCTCATCCGAATAATACTTTTCAAACGCCTTCTCCGCCTTAGCTACATCTTTCTCCTTCCTCAAAACCCTAGCTTTCACTTGTTCTGCCTTAATTTCTTCCTTTAATTCCTCCAAACTTTTCTTAACTTTCATCTTCTTCTCCTTATTATCCTCACTAGGCCTACTCACCCTCTTAAACCTACCACGACCACCACCACCTCTACCCCTCGCTTTCTCCCTCTCCTCTTTCTCCTTTTTCCTCACAAATGGTCCTTCCAGAATTCTATACAAAATTTCCAGCAAATCCTTAAAATACCCAAAATCAGCAAAAGCATGAACATTACAAGCAAGGGTTTTAGGATGAGTATAATGCAACCAAAACGCAGCAGCATAAAACCCTTCTTTATCAGACTTACCTGTACCTCTAACGCCCCTGAGATTGCAAATCAGTTTAAGAGCCGTCAATGGGTTGTGAGCCCAAGCTAATTCCAGCCGTCCGATCAAATCATCCGGCGGTGTATCCGGCACAACATGAAAGAAGAAATCCAAACAAGGATTTCCAGATGATATGAAAGTGGCGGAATTGTTCTCCGTCAAACCCCTTAAGGGAAGCTTTGAAAGATCGAGATTTTTTATTTCATCAGATGGACCGGTGATAGGGATATCGACGGTTTCGGGGTCGTTGAGTGTTAGGGCGGATAACGGTGGTTCACGGCTGAGCGCCGGCGGACCAACAAGCAGAGATTTTGTTGTCATTTGATGAATGAATGGAAGAAGTTCCTTCAGTGAGAAAATACTACTATAAAAACACGTTTTGGACACGTTCAATGTGAAATTGAAAATGGAGGACTCATTATTTTATAATGAAAAAATGAATTGGGGTGGGGATGGGGTTTTTTTCTTCCACAAATACCCCTAATTTTAATTACTTAGCACTTAAGAAATGTAAAAAAAAAAATGTTATGATGTTAAACTAAAATATATTAAAATGTTTTTAAATCTTATGATCGTAGATATTGAAATTTTGTTGACTCGACGTGTTCAATTCAAATTGGGACTCTATGTGTTGTTCAATTTCGACTAGGATTACTCAACCCTAAATCCTAATGCATTCCTATATAAAAATTATTGTATTCCATTAAAAGACATTTCGAAAATTCCACCACAAATTTATGGAATATTCTATCAAATTCTTGATATTCCACAAATTTTTGTATATATATAATACAAGTAAATGAAAAACATTGTTGTAAAATATAGGATGAATGTAGAGTGAGACCCAACTCCTATTTCCAAGTTAAATTGCCAAACTTAGGTGCCCAAGTAGCATCACGTAATACGTATTGTAGCTCTCTGTCTTGCCCAAGCAAAGTTATTTCCCGTTCCTTCTTATTTATCAAATTTTAATTGGATATATTTATTAAAAAAATAATGATCGATATAGTAAATTTACTATTTTGTCTCTATTAATTAATAGAGTCTCGAATATAGTTATTCACTATATTTTTCAAAGATATTAACTTAATATTAATACATTAAGGGTATAATAAGAATAAGAAAAAAAAAATTGTCCTTTCTTGAAAAAGGAAAATCAAATCAGAAAATATTTGACAAATAAATAGAAACGGATTGAGTATTTCCTAGGCCAATAAAATGGCAATATTACATTTACAGTAAAAGGATGTACAAGGTTCTCCCTCTCTCAATTTCGTATAATAAAATCTTACTAAATTAATACTCGATAAATTAATAATCTCTCTAAAATAATATTTTTCTTCAATTTCGAGCTAATAAAAAAATTACACATTTTAATAAGATAATATTTTCTTCCGATCCCGACTTGGCCAAGTTCTCCCTCTCTCAATTTCGTGTATCATGAGCAACTTACCTTCCTCCCCTCTCCTTCGTTCTACTTATTAATTTGGTTAATTACTTTTATTTAATTCATAACAAATATTATTTGTTGGGGATAAATTTGAATAAGATAAATAAGCTAAGTTCAATGATTTTGCTTGTGTTTTAAAAATTGAGAAGGTAAATTATATTTAAAAAAGTAAATTTAAATTTTGATTATTAAATTTTTTATCCTAAAAATTAAGTCGAATAATATACAGACATGTTTATTATCCCATTTAATATTCCGATCCTTATATCTCTTTACTTTATAAAATTTCATTCAGATACTTAAATTTATTCGAAACTATACTTTAAACCCTTCTTACCTCGATTGATTGATTGTCCTTATTTTACAGAGTAAAGGATAAATATACCCTCAAACTATCGAAAATGATATACGTAGACCGTTCATTATATTATTGAGATACCAGAGTCCTTGTCGTCCAAAAAGTAGAGCACTTGTATCCTTTGCACTAACAGACGGACACACGTCCTCATCCTGTGCAACTATTCGATTTTCACTTAATTTTAACCCACAATTAAAAAATCCACCCCAAAATCAAATCGGATAATTAGTTTACTCTCCTCATACTCCACTTGTGAAATTTCACTAGTATATTATTGTTGTTGTTGAAATATGTTATGCGAAAAGTTAGAATTAAGAAATTATCAAAAAGAACCTAAATTATATGATTGATTGTAGTCATTTGTCTTGTTGGTGCAATTGACTGTTCAGATTGAGCAGGACCAAAACAAAAGATTTAAAGTATTAATTGTATTGCATTGGATACAACAAATGTGGAAGTAAGGCTTCCAACACAAACTATCCTCAAGAGAGAAGGTTTTAAGTATCTTGGGTATGTAATCTAAGATAGTTGGGACATCAATAATGATGCATGTCACACATCCAACTGGGCGGAATAGATGAAATTGAGGCTTGCCTCTAGAGTCTTGTGTGATAAGAAGGTACCAATATAGAGTCTTGTGTGATAAGAATGTACCACTTAAACTTAAAGGTAAGTTCTACAGAGTGATGGTTAAACCGTCCTTGTTATATGGGGGCGGAGAGATGACCATACAAGAACTAACATGTTCTAAAGATGCATATTGCGGAGATGAGGATGTTGAGAAAGGTATTAGGCATACTAAGATCAATAAGATTAAGAATTAATGCGGTTAAGAGAAGGTGGGAGTGACCTCTATGGCTGACAAGGTGAGGGAAGCAAGACTGAAAAGGCTTGAACATGAGAAGAGGAGTTGCACTGACGCCCTAGTCAGAAGGTGTGAGAGGTTGGTTGTCGGTGTTACGTCGTAGTACTAATCCAATAGTCATATCCTTGTATTTCTTGTCATATGTTATTTGTTGTGTTTTGATTATCACATGATTTTGTTGTTGTTATACTCTATTATTATTTTTCTACTTCTTTCAATTGGCTTTGATGCACATGACTTAAGAGTCTTTCGGAAACAATCTCTCTACATCTACTAGTTAGTGGTAATTGTCTGAATACATTATACTCTCTTCAGACCCCATTTAGTGGAATTTCACTGAATATATTAATGTTATTGTCGTTGTTGGGTTAAGATTCAATATATATTTTAAATAAATTAATTCATTTGAGTGATTTTGTTTGTTTTTAAAAGTTTGAAACTATACTTTAAACCCCTCTTACCTCGATTGATTGCTTACCCTTTTTGAAAAAGTTCTCAATAAATAGATAGACACGTTATTACTTGTCTCGTTTTAATGTTCCAAATCTCTCACTTTATAAAGTATCATTTAAATATCTAAAACTTATTCAAAACTATTTTTAAAATTCTTTTCGAAATTTATTCAAAACTATTCTTTAAAGTTTAAACCACTTTTTATCTTTTACTAAAAGTTCTCAATATTCTTTCAAGATTAATATGATTTGTCTACTCCTATATAATCCTGCCATTTGGATGCGTAAAGTAGAAATTCAACTAATAAATAAATGTAGGAAATGAGTGGGAAAAAAAATGAAAGGAAAATTACAATTAAGATTTCCTTAAAATACTGGACACAGAATTTAATGCCAAAAGATATGTTTGCCATAAAATGATTATATTTCCCTATATTAAGATGAACTTCACTGCTGCCTCTGCCACGTCCAAACCATTATTAATTTTATATAACTCAAAGTATTCGGATTAACTTACACATTTCCGATTAATTTTATTTGATAACATTCACCTTACATTAACAATAAATATTACTCGATAACTTTGTTCATTAAAATTAATAAAGATAGAAAGAAATCAACTTAGATTTTCATCGAATTAACTTTATGTGATATGATTTTAGTACTTATTACTTTGGATTTATTTTTCTTTCAAAGGAAAATATTCTGCTCTTTCTATTAAACCTTTTTTTCCCCTTTTCTTGATGATAACAAACTCTTCATAGGAAAACTATCAAAACACTTGGCTAAAGATACCAATCCATTCTCCAATCAATCTAACACCTCCCTTCACATTCAGATCCAACTGGAGCGTGGACCAAAAGTCCAAACGAAGATGAACCTAATTATGCAACAATGTAAAGACACCAGTCCATTTCCTAATCAATGTGGACACTCTAATTCCTCAAAGAGAAAGTAAAATCACCAAGATTACTTTAGGAACTCAAAGTATGATAAGTCCATAGGTACACAGACCTCACCTCTACCTCGTGCATTAGGGAAAAAAATAAACTACATGAATATGAACACAAATATATAGGAACTCATATTTCTCATTATTATTATTATTAGATGGAAATAAAGCACATCACAATTTCAAACAAACTCATTTTTTTTTACAAATTCAATCAAACACAAGAAGTTTTTCATACTCTTCACCAGAAATAGCTTGCATCATAACACTTTCTGGACTCAAAATCCCACCTTCCTCCAAAAACAAACTCACAAGATTCTTAGAAAATCCACTCACAAGTGCCACCCCTTTTTCATTACTAGGTACTGGTGTTGCCTTAGAAACCCTCAAATTACAAAACACAATTTTAGGTACATTGTTATAACCATTTTCCTTAAACTTCCTTTAAATCACATTATAATCTGTCTCCCATGGCCTTGTTGAAGCAACATCAAACTCCATGTCACTAAACACAAACAACCTCTTTATCATTTGTTCCTCACTCAAACTCCCCTTCATAGTAACTTCAAGAATCTTATCAAAAACTTTTTGAAAATCCGTATTACAACCCCATTCCATTCGCGTAATAAATTGAGTCTTTTCTATCAAAATTTCCCCTTTTACAACATGAAACTCCGGAGTGTTACTAAATGTAATTAGATTCCCTTTCCAAGGTTCTTCACTAAGTTGAGAAATGAGTAGCCCCAAAGCTACAGACACCTCCATTGGTGTCCCATTCATACTTCCTGATACATCACATATCGCCATACAATTCGTTAACTTCCCTTTTTTAGCTAAGTCATTCACCATTCTTTCCCATTGAAGTTCAGCAACTTCAGCCCCCGTGGAATCATTCAACGATGCAATTATCTCGTGTGGAAGTAATGCACCAGCAGCTATAGTTGTTTTCCCTTCTTTCACATCATCAAGATACTGCTCGAATCGTTCTTTATCATGCTTGTAAAACAGTTTCTTATACACTTTCATCGCCACTGAAGGGACGCGTTTATAAGGAAGTTCTTCCCATTTTTTGGCACAAATATACACCCAATGCCTTATGCAATGGCACAAGAACTTCTTTCCTCAATCAATCTCTTACACGATAAGCATAATGCGCGTCTTCAAGATCTTCATACTCACACATTAACAACGACTTATTATAACACGAATCAAGAGAAGGACACCACTTCGCCGCGAGGCTAAGATCATAAATCTTCCCTTCATTATACAATGCCATATCATCCCTCAATGCATCAGCAAAAAAAACACAAACTTTATCATACAAAAACCTAAAATTACAATCTTCATCATATCTACTCAACAATTTCTTTGCTTTATCAACATTCTTCTCTACACGAATCTTTTTAGCCTTAACTTTACACACATAAGAAATTTTTTTCGCAGAAAAAAAACCATTTTCTTTCTTTTCCTTCCACTCTGTTTTTTCATTTTCTCTAACAGTAGGACCTTCAATCAATCTATACAAAATCTCTAAAACATCCTTAAAATACCCAAAATCAAGAATGGGTTTAAGATTACAAGCAAGGGTTTTAGGGCGGTGAAAATGAAGCCATAAAGCACAAGTGTAAAACCCTTCTTTCATTGATTTTCCAGTTCCTCTAACACCCCTTAAGTTACAAATAAGCTTAAGAGTTGCTAAATCATTGAAATTCCAAGAAAGTTGTAATCTTTTTAGCAAATCTTGATGTGGGGTGTCTGGAACAATGTGNNGGGTAAAACGGTCATTTTATGAAAAATTCCAAAAATGACCTTTAGGGTCATTACACTTTAAGATTACAAGCAAGGGTTTTAGGGTGGTGAAAATGAAGCCATAAAGCACAAGTGTAAAACCCTTCTTTCATTGATTTTCCAGTTCCTCTAACACCCCTTAAGTTACAAATAAGCTTAAGAGTTGCTAA
Organism: Solanum stenotomum; assembly: GCF_019186545.1. Lineage (NCBI taxonomy): Eukaryota > Viridiplantae > Streptophyta > Magnoliopsida > Solanales > Solanaceae > Solanum > Solanum stenotomum. Next base: position 34,382 of record NW_026035518.1, read on the forward strand.
ATCATTGAAATTCCAAGAAAGTTGTAATCTTTTTAGCAAATCTTGATGTGGGGTGTCTGGAACAATGTGGAAAAAGAAATCTAAACAGGGATTACCAAAAGATAACAAAGTTGCAGAGCCATTTTCTGTAAAACCCATTGGAGGGAATTTTACCATTTCTGGTTCTTGGGGGTTGGGGTGGGGGTGGGGGTGGGGTGGTGGTGATAGTGGTGGAAATTAGTTGAATTTCTGGTGGACCAAGAAATGCAGGTGGAGGAGCCATTTTACCGATCAGCGGCAATTAATTGACGGCAAAAGCTGTTTTTGTTAGAGTGAGTTTCCAGATAAATTTGATAATTTTGAATAATTGCCGCTAAAAGTTATTTTTGTTAGAGTGAGTTTCCAGATAAATTTGATAATTTTGAATTTTTTGTTATTGAGGAATGTGTATGTATATAAAAAAAATAATTTAACTTGGTGGCCAAGAATTAATTTTTAACCGACTTGTATTTTTTTAGGTTTTTGGATTATTTCTCAAACTGATTTAAGAGTGATTAGTGGAAATTTTTAATGAAACAATAAGATTTTGTTTTACTAGGTTTAATATTCCTAGAAATGTGACAATATTCCTTTTGGAGCAAATTTTTTTAAAAAAGTTTATATATAATCATAATAAAGAGAAAATCATATAAATAAAAAGAAACATTTTTTTCATTTGGTAACATGAAGAAGCATACACATTTGTCTCCATATATTAAGCCCAAATAAGGTCTAATAACGGCCCAAATAATGGACCTAAGTACTGTTAATAGTCGAAACTTAAATATTTGGTAACATGAAGAAGCATACACATTTGTCTCCATTGGAGTAACTTATAAGGGGATTATTTGCATGGCATGACCTTTTTTTAAGATTACAACGATAACTATAATAATATAGTTGGTGTAATTCTATAAGTGAAGTTCGACGAGGCTAAAATATATGTAGATTTTATTCTTATTTTTATGGAGTAAATATGTTGTTTTTGATAGATCCTCAATTTAAAAGAAGTATACAAATCTAAGCAAGATTAAAGAAAAATAATGACAACAATTAACAAGATAACTAAAGCAAATGAAGCAAGTCGTAAAAATAAAGAATAAGTACAGACTATCAAGGAGAAGAGGAGACTAGCCCTCTGTCTCTCCCACACAATTAGTGTTACAACACTCAGCTACCGACTAGACTTCTATTCTAGTCCTCGACCTCTATATTTTTGACCTCCACACTTTTTAAATTTTGTTCCTACAATAAAAGTGAACTAACTTTCTTTTTAAAAGTAAACTGAATGAATACTTTGCAAACTAACGGGACATAATTTAAATAGTAGTAACATATATATATTCCCCAAGATAACATTCAAAATATTGTATAGAGTATTATAAGCTCGAAAAAATCAGGTTTAAGCTTCTTCAAAATACTTTACCAAAAATTTCAAAATCATTAACAAATTAGTCATAAATTTCATAAAAAACAAAGCACTTAAATTAGAGTTTTATACTCTATATCACTTGATTCAAGCTTATAATTAAAATGAGTCGTTTTTTCAGCCCTTACCGAATTGATCCATTGTAATATTGTATAGTATAATTTAAAAACTAAGTTACTTCCCTTATTATTAGTTGACAAACTCGATTTATTATCGTATTTGGAGTCAAATCATAGTTAGAGTACAATTTTTACAAGATTTACATGGTGAAAATCACATTAGAAAGGTGACCTAGTTATTGAAAATAATCCAAGGATGTTATTAATAAAATTGAAAGTCGTTTTCATGAAGATTTGAACTAATTTTTAAACAAGAAATACAATTGAAAATCACAACAATAACAAAAAAAAATAATCATCAGTACATCACTATAACAAAAACAATTTTTAACGACAATAAATATACATATTAATAAAGAATGTTAAAGATTTAACCAACATTAGTTAATTTTCATTGGATCCAATGTCACTATATGCTACAAGAACATTTACAAAGAGTGTTAATTGCCGTTAAAAAATCATCTTTATGATAATTAAACTATTATCATTAATTAATTGTCATTAAAAATCATTTTTAATGTTCTACGTACGTATTCTGCTCTTCACCACCAAGATATAAATATTTTATATTCCAATATCATGCTGTCACACTTACTATATAGTTATTATACAATATTACAACGCATGCTTCAAATGATAAGGGAGAAATATTAGTTAGTCAACAACAATTATACTTAGTATAACTAAAATAAAGTCCTTATTAGTGTGTTAGTATAAAGTTCTTTGGTGTCCAAAAAAATGTGGCCAAGTTCAGTTAACCCCTTTTTCGAATCGATTATATTTTTAATATATGTTAACCTCCATAAAGAAATAGTACTGTATCTGAATTGCCCATTTTTTGTTTTATTTATAGTTCATCCATCTCACAATACTCATCGCCTTTATTAAAAATATTTATCATTTAAAATTTTAATAGCAATTGTCTTTAATATAAATATTTCAGTTATGACACCTAAATAGTGTAATTAAAGAGAATTAGGCATTCAGGTCATTTACAATTTTATATTATTTTTGTTTTATAATTTCTTATAAGAGAATTTCATTTTTTTTAAATCTAAAAAGATTATTTTCTTCGATTCATATTGTAATTTATTAAGAAATTTTAATTTCTCATAAATATTTAATGAAGAAAGATCATATCTTAAGACATATATATGTAAAATAACTTTTTTTATAAATGTTTTTTAGAAAATGTAAAAATAAATATTTTAAGACGAAGGAAGTATTAAATAATTAACGCTAAGGATGGTGACATGATGAGAACTTTGAATTTGAATTGAATTTGAGCCAAGAATATGTTTTCTTTTTCTTTTCTTTTTTTTTCCTTTTTGTTCTTTGAACTTTATTAGCTACATGCACTATTTATAATCACGTGATAAATTTAATAAAGTCTTTTTGATGATATTATCAACTTTACAAGTTGCAAATTCCATCCCTACGTGGAGTACTATTCTTCCAAGATTTTTCTAGAAGGAATTCTATATATCTATTCAAAGGATTTTTCATTTTTTTTTTTTAGAAAATAGTGCTAAATAAATTATAGATTAGTGTTCTTTTTACATCATTTCGGACCAGGACTCAATCATATGAATACGTAAAATATAGAATTTTTAATCCCAACGGGAAAGGGGGGAAATGGATACTCCATTTAAACTGAGTAAACAAAATTTTATACTCAATTTCAGAAATAAATATAGAATTCTGCGAAAAGTTATATGTACGGATGGAAAGAAGATCTTTCATAACTTTTGAGATTCATCCTATAATATGGGGTGAAAAAGTCAAAATAAGTTATTTTGACCCATATAAAAAAAGTAATTCTTAAACTTCTTTCACGCTCATGTCACGTCGAGATATTAAAAAAGAAGAAGCAAAATTCGATTCAATTTATCATGATTGGTTAGTCATCGATTAATTTATCGAATTTCTATTGTTGTCCATCAATATTGCGCAATGTAACTCTATCTACCAAAGTTAGATTGATACGAAAAAATCACTTTGATATATCTTGTTTATTCTCTTCTTCATTTTAGTTGAATTCGTGTGCAATATAATTTTATTACATGTAAAAATTCATGTTTGATTATTCAAACACGTGATATATACTAGCATTTGAATTTTACTTTTTTTTTGGTGTGTTAGGACTTAGGAATAAACTTCAGAGTCTTGGAATTTTCTCAACTTGACATGAACTTGTGGCATTGCTAACACAGAGAATTTTGATGTGTAATAGGTTGAATCGAGGGTTTGAAGGAGAATTAGCTATTTAATTTTACAAACTAATCGAGATTGAAAAAATTGGTTCGAAGAAAGATTGACAACCAATCAATTTTTAAATGAACATGACAATGTTTTGTTTCAACAAAGTACGAGAAATAATCGAAGATAATGAAGTAGGTGAAGTAATTGAATTTTACGAACTATGTCAATCATTATTGGATGTGATTCTAAGAGTTGAACGAGAATAAATATCACAAAAAAGTCAAGCAAGGCTCCTTATTGAAATATTTAACCGATTCATTCTGAAATGATACAAAAATTACAACACTGAAAAACTACGAAAAATGTGAATAACCCGATGACCTACTAAAATAAATACGGAAAAGGGTCAAAATTGCCCCTGAACTATGCGAAATAGACCACTTATACCCTCCATTACATTTTGGGATCAAAAATACCCCCGCAATTATCCAGGAGATCACAAATACCCTCAAGAGTTAACACCCCAATTTTTTAGTGACGTCGCAAGCCACATGGGACTAATCCCTCCACCTAAGCATTGCCAACTAAGATTCACTACAAAAGAACTTGACTTTTAGTGGCGACAAAGTCGCCACAAAATCCCAAAATATTGCCACTAAAGGTTATGAGTGATTTTTAGTGGCGACTAAGGCTCCAACAACCATTCGCTAGTAAAACCTATTTTTTCAACAAAAAAATATGATAATTAATTTTCGATTGCGACCTAATTTTCTAAAATAAATAACTTGCAATATCCATATTAAAAACATCCAATATTATTACGAAAAATAATCAAAATTACTTCTCGATTCAAATCTCCTACTATATATATATAATGCATCATTGTACATTTTATACATTTACATATGACATAAAAATAAAACATATAGTGTCTTCAAACTCCTACTTAATCGATATCATATTTGGTTTTTTAAAAACAATGAAGAAAAAAACACAAAATTAGAATTTAATGTTAAAAACTTTTAGTGACGATTTTCTGGGATTTTGTGGCGACTGTTGTTGCCACTAAAGGTCTAGTTCTTTTGTAGTGAATCCTAGTTGGCAACGCTTAGGTGGAAGGATTAGTCCCACGTGGCTTGCCACGTCAATAAAATTTTGGGGTGTTAACTCTTGAGGGTATTTGTGGTCTCTGAGGATAACAACAGGGGCATTTTTGATCCCAAAATGTAACGAAGGGTATAAATGATCTATTTCATATAGTTCGTGACTTCGTGGACAATTTTGACCCTTTTTCGAAAAAAATATAAAAGTATGATTTAACCAATGAGCAAATTTAAGAGGAGAGTTCAAAAGAGTTAAATTCATGAATGAGGACCTCATTGCTCCAAATAAAAAATTTGTTCTCTAGTTAATTATTTATTTAATGATAACATATGAGATAAGCAATAAAATGATGATCTATGTGCTTAGATTGGATTATACACTTTTCTACCTAAGTGGGATTTTGACTTCTAGATAACTTTAAGAATAAATTATTTCATAAAAGATCCCAAGTAAATTATGTACGATGCACTTGGATCACCTATAATTTTAACAAAAAATATTATAGGATATGATAGCTTCTATAGCTTTTAGCTCTACCTAACATCTAAGACCAAAAGAATCTTCTTTGTTTTCTTTTTTATTTTTTATTTTGTGTTTGAAAATGGACCAAAATAGTAACCATTTTATGTGGAAAAGATATATGGAGAGTTTCCAAGAAAGGCTCTATAAAATTAGCATATAGTATTTTCTTTGTTAAATTCATACCAACTTGCCAATTTTTATTTGTCAACCTATGCATATTGGAAATTAAAAGTCTAAGTTCTTTATATGGGAATAGTTCAAAAAGTGTCATATTCAATTTAGGTTTGTTTATTTGGATTTACATGTGTTAAGAAGATAGTAGAAGTTGAAAAATGTTATACACAAAAAGCTCAATTTATCTTCACTGTCCAAAATTTGACACGTTTTATTCGAGTCCAATATTACATCTGTCAATATGTGCATTCTTTTTTAATCAATCTGCTTGATTGGCTCGTGATAGGAAAAACCTTATATACATGCACGTTAAAGAACTCCTTTCTAAGTATATAATATAATAAAACTAAATGTGTAATGCATGTCTGATCGATTTGTTTTAAAATGTTTCAAAATCCTGTCTCATCTTTTGTAGAATTACGCTATTATAGTGTTATTTTCCAGAAATATCTCATTTCAGACGTAGAAATTCTATTGTGAAGTTATTTTTTTAACTCTAGATTAAACACGAAAACAAGTGAATGAGAGTCGCTAAATATCTAGCAAAATCATTCGCTTAGAAACTTAAATACATCCATCACCAAAATTTTTACAATATAGTGCTCCAACTAAAGAACAAAGAGATGGAACCCTCCCCCCACCCCACCCCACCCCACCCCAAGAAAAAAAGTAACAAAAATAAAATAATTAATAAAAAAACCATGGATTAATCTTTGATTTTACCATGGACTAAAATAAGTTGCATCACAACTACTTTGATCACTTGAACTACTACTTAAAAGTTGTTCCAAATAATCAGCCCCCAAATCTTCAAACACAACTACATTATTTACCTTTTCCATTTTAACTTCCCTCACTACTTTACTACTTTTCTTGAAATTTGTGCTCCTTTTCCTCATTGAGTGGCGCTTTTTTAGCGCCACTACAGGGGAGCAATCATCGTCTACGTGACATTTTATGTCAATGTCACGTAGCGACTCCCTAACTGTCTCCACTGGAAAATTCAAAATGGCAGAAGTACCCCTCATTGAAAACGCAGCTTGATCATAAGCTAACGCTGCATCCTCCGCGCTATCAAATGTCCCTAACCATACTCTAACACCATTTCTCGTAGAATCTCTTATCTCCGCTGCGAATTTCCCCCATGGACGCCTCCTAACACCTCGGTACGACTTCTCCTTCACGGGTTTTGCCTCAATCACCTCTGATTCTGAGCTGACTTCCTCTTCCTTAATACGATACGATGTAACTGTTTCTGATGTTGTTTCTTGAGCAGCGTTAAGAACTCCGAAGAGAAGCATCTCTTCGGAGTCGTTAACGTTGAAAGGGAGATAAGATTGTGTATTGAAATTGGACCATTCATATGAAGAATCTGAAGAATTTAAATCAGAATTCATTGCGTAGAAGAATTGAGATGAACAACAAGAAGAATCCATTTATTTTTTTGAGAGAAAATAAATGCTCTGTTTTTTCTTTTGGGATCCTCTGGTTTTTTTTTGGGGGGATGCTCTGTTTTTCCAAGTTATAGTCCAATACTAGGAGAATTAACTTTGGGCTTGGTTGGCCTTGTTTATATATATCCAAAAATTGAAATGGGTCCCACAAAGAAAATATAAATGGACATGAAAATTTTATTAAATTATTTGTAGGTGGAGCCAAATATATATATATATATATAATAGGGATACTCCTCCTTCCGTGCCAATTTATGTTGCATATTTCGTTTTTGAGAGTCGAACAATTTAAGTCTGATCGAAATTTTTGCATGAAATCTTCAAAAAATTTATATATATTTGTAAATTACAGAAAAAGTATTATAAGTCATAATAATTGACAATTCAAAATATTTAAAAGATATATGAAAAATTTACGGTCAAATTTGAATCTCGAAAGTCAAAATGTGTCACATAAATTGATATGTGAAACATTTATTCTTGATCAAACTTATCGAGTTTGAGCTCTGCATATAAAGTCGCCTTTGATAGGGAGTGTTTTACTTCCTAGAGTGGGACTTGCTGGTGCGAATCTAGATTAGTTGGTCTCTAAAGTGGGTATTGGAATCGGATGGATTTTTTTTTTTTTAAAAAAAATATAATAATAGGGGATTCGGGGGTAAAATAGGTAGTGCAAGAGAAAGGAAGGGCAAAATGGGGAAATGAAAAAAGAAGAGTGACCAAGGAGGATGTTTAGAGAATATTTTAATGTTTTGTTGTTAATTATTTTAATGACAAATTGTACCAATGGGCCAATAGCGCACGTGAGTCAAATCAATCAAGGCGGCCGAGTCAGACAGTGATCCAATGACGTCAGCAACCTGGACGTTTTATTGACTTCACTTATTTTTATTTATTTAAGTAGTACTATTTTTTAAAATTATATTGGTGAAGAAAATAGGGGAAATTGTCTCAAGTATATATATGTGATCCCTATAAAATAAAATAAAATCCAGTTGAATCACCAAACTTAATTAATAAAAGTTTTTCTTTTAGGTATATAATAACAAATCAATAAATGTAAGGGTGATCGAGATTGGCTCGTGATAGGAAAAACCTTATACACATACTTTTTCGGTTGGATTCACTGTATTAGATTTGTCTAGTGCAAGAGTTAATATCTCAAATAATCACTCAAATTTAAATAGTTCACTTAGAAAGTCACTCAACTTTGTTTTATAACTCAAAAGTCACTCAACTATTGATGTTTCACTTAGAAAGTGACTCAACTATTTATATTTCACTTAGAAAGCCACTCAATCAATTTAAATAATTTTTCATTAAATTTTATTTTAAACTATATTTAAAGAAATAATAAAATATCTATTTTAATAATCTTATTGAACCGCTTCAATTATTTAATTATAATTTTTCTGAAAAAACGTACAGTAGTAATTGACCCCCCCCCCCCCCCCCCCAAAAAAAAAAAAAAAAAACATTTTTGTTCTAGTAATTGTAAAACTAGAATTAAAATTGTCAAAAAATTATTAAAAAGAAAGGTTGGAATTGATAAAACGTAAGAAAAAAAGGGACAGTAGCAATTTTCTACAATTTTTTTAAAGAAAAGGTAAAAACAAAAACTATATTTCAACAAAATTCAATAAAAGAATTTAAATAAGCATTTTTTAAAAAAAAAAATTAAAATAGTTCAATTATTTTTTGTAGTTTTACAAAATTTAATGAAAAATTATTTAAATTGATTGAGTGACTTTCTAAGTGAAACATCAATAGTTGAGTTATAAAATAAAGTTGAGTGATTTTTTAAGAGAATTATTCAAAGTTGAGTGACCAACGAATTTTCTTGTCAATGGAAAAAAAGAAAAAGAAATCTATGAACTTGAAGCACACGAAATGAACTCATGAATAGCTTAACAATATAATTTTAATTCAATATATTAAAAGATAGTGGATTGAAATTAACAAAATTATTCTTGGAACGAGTAGCTTTCGTTCGATTAATATATTTGTATCTGATATCTGATATCACTATTTTAAAATTTTAAATTCAAAAAATTTAAATTCTAACTCCGTCTCGATGTTGGATTCAAAATTGACTAGGTGCAAAGGAAAAACAAACTCTTTATTTCGTCACTAACTGACTTGAAACTACAAACTTGTTTTCCAAGGATAGTTGAATTAAATGAGAACAGTATAAAATAAAGATTTTGACTGTTACTTCATTAATTTGACTATAAGCACATTAATAAACTACTTTGGCCACATTTTATTTTGTATTTTTAGTTGACGTCTGATATATATATTAAAATTAAATTAAATTTAGATTTATTAAGGACTCAAATTCAAAATTTTTGAAAATTCTATTATTCAACCACAATATATGTTAGTGCCACAAGAAAGTTCAACATGTAGATAATATATATTTAATTTTCTTGACCAAAAATTATATAAGGTACGTGCCTTGAGAAAAATCTAACGCACGTTCCAAAATAAAACCAATATATTGACTCATTTTTATTTATTTTTACATGAATGAGTTGGTCGAATTTTGCTGCAAAAGAAATTTCAATTTTAAAATTTTTCAAAGTAGAATATTCAAGAATTGTCTACCCTTTTTATTATTTTTCATTCTTTCTTTATGCGTTCCGTAATTTATTTATTTTTCTAATTTGATTGTTTATGTTAAGGTTATTAGTAATTGAAAATGGGAAAATTTTGATGAGTCAATGCTGTAATAGTTATTCAATATATGTTTTAATTATATATAAATTGTACTATTTCGGAAAAAGGGGATTTTCTCCTTTGCCTCATAAATATGTTGACCACTATTTTGGATTTAAAAAAGTTCAATCTCTCTTGCTTCTAGAAAAGTCACACTTTCTGGTCGCTGCAAGATTTTTTTATTTTTTTATTTTTTTATTTGGTTTCCGATATTTTTTTGGGTTCAAACTAACTTGATTTCGCCTCAAAATTTCCACTTTTTGGAAATAAAGCATTTCCTATCGAAAGTTTACATATTTAGAATTTGAATTGAAGACTTCTAATTAAAAATAAAAATAATACTCAATTATCACTCCACCTCTATTTTTGATTGCGGAGATATACTTGAGTAGTATTAGTATAAGCTTTTGCACAACATTAGATTATAATTAATTATTCGTGTAAGAAAAAATAATTAATTTGATTAACGATATTGAATGATACTATCGGCATCAAGTTATGCTAAACAGTTGTGGAAATAATTATACACTAAGAAATCAAAGAAATTAATATTTAAGTATAATTTTCGACACCGAATAATTCATCTTTTCATCTCAGTAGAATAAATAATTATTTCATATTCTTAGAGTAAATAATTCCTTCATAACATGATAAAAATAATCAATTCACTAATACTCACTGCAGAATATTTCTTTTTATCTTCATTATTAATCATTACATATTATTTAATAAAAATTTCACCTTCCAAATTTAGAACTTTAGGAAATCTAGAACGTGCTCCCTCCGTCCCTATTTACTTGTCCATATTTCCTTTTTTAGTTGTCCCTATTTAGTTGTCCATTTTGACAAATCAAGAAAGGACAACAAATTTTTTCCTATTATACCCTTATTTACACTTCTTGAAAATTGTAAAAGTGTATGTTGTTTCCCTCCAATTTATTTCACTTGAATTCAAATAAGTGGTTGTAATTTTGAAATGAAAAGTTGTCATAAGGGTAAAATTATAACTTCACTGTGCTAATCATTGTAGCCTTAATCTATGTGTCATTTCTAAAGTGGACAACTAAAAAGGGACGGAGGGAGTATAATTTTAAGTTAGCTGACACTCTCTGATAATGACAACCCACTTATCAGATTAAAGAAAAAAAAATAGTAACTGACACGAATAATTAATAAATTATCGTGTCCTGTCTACCGTTGTTACTACTGTCGATTTTAATTAGTTTGTCTTATTTTAACAAAATCGATTTAAATTATTATTTTTTTTACTAATTTGATTTTAATTTCAACATTCCGCTTGATATGCTTAAAGAAATCACAAATTAAAGAATACTTTGATATGTTTTATATTTATTTTTAATTTAAAATTACAAGATTCAAATTTTCTTTTTTACTTTCTAGGATAAACTATTGGAAATATATATTATACGATCGGATCCACTAATAAGGAGTGCTAGATGACCCACAACTCTCAAACATTCGTTGTTGATGATTCACTTTCACTATGAAAAAATTATGATGAAGTGTGATCATCTCATCTAAAAATTTAAATTGTTAAAGAGGATAAATTTTTATTATTTAATTATATTCTCAACACGCTCCTTCACATGTGGGTCCGATTCTTTTTTCATGGGTCAAACACGTGAAAATTCTTCTTTTGATATGTGTGGCGGTGAGATTCAATCTCAGAACCTTTGTCTACTCTGATACCATGATGAAGTATGTGACCATCTTATCTAAAAGCTTAAGAATTTCACATCAAAAAAGGGATAGAAACTCGGTATCCATATATGGACTTGGACAATTCTCCCTTCATAAACTAGTTTTTGAAGTTGAGTTAGGCTCAAGATCCATCTATACATGGTATCAAAGTCAAACTCATCCCGATTCTTTGTTCACAGATATTGAACCTCCATATTATAGTGTCCACGCTCTAGTTCACAAGGTCTGGATGTGCGGGGAGTGTTAAGAATTTCTACATAGAAAAATGGTTGAGAATTTGATCTTTATATATGGACTTGGACAATCCCCTCATAACTCATAAATTAGCTTTTGAGTTTGAGTTAAGCCCAAAATCTATCTTATAAAATTCAAAAGTCTCCTGGCTCGAATCTTCTTCATAAACAAATTGAAATGAAAGAAAAAGCTTACCTCACAAGTCACATAATTACAATTAGAAAATACACATACTGTGGAAAAGAAGTCAAGTATACCTTTTTTTTTTTCCTAATTAGTTCAATGAATTATTTGATATTAAAAAGTTGGACACTGTTATTTTTATCTATGAAGTGAATCATCAAATTTCTAGTTGCGTGTTTTATCTTAATTTGGTTTATTACACTACTTTAATTAATTCCTAGTCAGCATTTGCATCCTTTATATATAGGATTCATGTGAACTTCTAATTTTTCTTTCTAGCTAAGTCTAAAAATATGCCAAATTCATGTTAGTTCACTAGCATGCCAAGCCATGGAAAATGACATTTTATGGAAATAGTCATGAATGGAGTATATTTTTTTTGCTTCAATTATTTTATATTTTATCATATATATATATAGACATAGGCCGATACCAAAAATAGATCAAGGAAGTTTATTATATGTACATATTCAGCAATTTTTTCAATAAATCTATAGGGTTTGAACTAATGTTATTGAATTCTGTCGAATTTGTATTTTTCGTGATAATCTTCGCCTTGGGGGATCCAAGGCTTTTAGATACGTGGTACCACGAAACCAATAGGTTTTCGATCATATCGTGTATATATTGTTAACTCAATTATCAATATAAATTAATAGCAGATTGCTATAAAAATTCATAAACTTCCAAATTTTGAATCTGTCTTTATATCCCCTAAGGAATGCAACATATTGGAAACGAGGTCATTCTAACTCAGTACATATATTCAATATGAAAATATAGATTTACATGTGAGGATCCATTTAAATTTCACCAAACATTATAATTAAACTCAGAACTTTAAAAGACAGATGATTTCAATTTAAAATACCATCAAATTTAAATTTTGAATGCGTCTATGAAGTAAAGAGAATATAGTAGGGTTCATTCACTCTTGACAAAATGACATTTGCCAATTTAAAATAGAAACAAAATGTGAAAATGATATGGAAATTGAAATTGTCTATATACAGACCCCCTTGAAATGTCACACCAAAAAAAAGTCATTGAAACTTGGATATTGTTGAGAGGTTTGAAAGTCCTCCCAAAAGAAAGGATACTGCACATTGATATTGACCTTTCCATCCAGAGTTAATAATAATTCCCACTTGGCTACTATAATCTTTAATTCTTCTTTGCAATTTCTAGGAAACCTATTTTTATTTATTTTTCTCTTTAGTGCTACTATTGATATTATTCTATATTGTGAGACATATTATGCTCTTTTTTTGGGTCTATATAATATGTTTCCACTTTTTAGGATTTATTTAACCAATAGTGAAAGTGGATGTTTGTCTGATTTTGTATTCTGGATCCTGGTATTTTTAGGATTAATTTGGCCAATAGTGAAAATGTTGAGTTTTATTGAATTTAATGATTCAGTTGACAAAGGATTAAGTAAAAGGGTCCAGAATATATACACATACAAGTATAAGGATTCATTAAATCATTTCGCTTACTATTTATATCGTTTTTAAGTTAATACTACAATAATCAATAAGAATAACATATTCATTATATATAGTCTCACAAATGAAATCTGTAAAGAATAGTATGTACACAGATTTACTTCTACCTTGTAAACAACATGAAAAGTACTAAATTTAACATTTTCAATACATATATGTATTCAATACTAAATTTAATATTCTCAAATACCCACCATATAATTTTAAATATTACAATTGTATCAATATCGAAAAATTTAAATCATAGATCCACTTTTACTGTATATGTATTAGGAGTAATATTTAGTAATTTTGTATGATTGTCATATCAACCTAAAAAATATCAAGTTCAAAGCAAACAATTGAGAATGAGAAGTGAACATCATATTGTAGACATTGAAATTTTATTAGATTCCACAACACGTGTTTAATTTTAATTAGACTTTACAAGACGTGTTCAATTTGAACTAGAATTCTTGAAGGCTAATGATCAACCCTAAATCTTAGATCATACCTATATAAAGGTTATTATATTTTCTTTGAAGAGACATCTTAAATATAAACTATTTGGATATTCATAAAGATATCAAAATATGACAAGACTCACTTCTAGGAGATCCACAAACAGAACGGAGAAATCTTGATGAATAAAATTATTCTTCTTATTTATTTTTTGATTGCAGTATATATATTTTCATACTTGAAAAAAATTGTTTCAAAACACATACAATATCTCTTCACAACATCTGCATTAGTCGATATGTATAGTAAAACACTCAATATTTAACAAAATTATACTACAATAATAACATATCCTGTAAAATTATACAATAAATTTTAGAGAAAATAATGTATACACAATCTTATCCCTAACTTATAAAGATAGAGAAATTGTTTCTTATTAGTAAAATATACAAAGAACCTGCATTCAATTACAAAAATTGATCAAGCAGACAAATAACGTTAAGAAACTTAAGTAGGAGTATACAAAAACTTCAATGTCAAGATTTATATTTCTACATTATTGAATATTGATGGATTTAATTTCTTATGTTTGGTCAAAAGTTATTGATTGTTTAGTCCCTCAACCTTGCAAAAATACAATAGAAGCCACTTTCATAATATTTCAGGCTTCTCTAAACCGCTTGATTTATTTTTATATTTTTAAAAATAATTGTCTTTCTCTTTCTTACATTTATTATCAACGTGGTATTAATTTATGACATAGTTTTCTTCGAAAATATTGTCACGTACCCAAATTTAAAACAATAGACAAAAAAGGCTAATTGATTGAAAGGTCCAACTCGTAGTATTCGTGTGCAAAAATACTTTAGTGTATATTAGTAGCATGTCTTATTTTTAAAATTATAATTTTTATTGTATAAATACTTTTTGAGTGATTGATTTATATTAGGGAAAAAAGTATTAATTATCTATACAATTTCAACTCTTTTCATTTATGAGAAGATAGAATTTCACTATACCTTTGCTATACTTTAAAATTGAAACATGACATTCGACAAAATTAGAACGATACAAAGAAAATTAGTACTATTCTTGCACAAGAATACACATATATATAGAGAGAAATGGTCTTGAACATTATCAAGAAATCATGGTTTAATGTTCAAAACATAACCTATAAGGCATTATGCCACAAAATTCCAATTGTATTTCTCTAGTCTTAGAAAAATAGTATAATATCGATATCAACATAAACAAAATAGTAGTTAAAAAAGTAATTATCGTAAATAATTTTGTATCCTGGTAAGCCATCATCTTGAAAGTGATTTTGACATGATAACAAGAGTGCAACTGTTGTGGTTGATCGCTTCTCAAGGTTAGACACACACAGCTTGGGGAGTGGGGCAAGCACACTAAGCACTCATTTTTTGCTAGCTTTTTACGAAAAAGTTATTTTCCTAATCGAGGAGAGACTTTTGTCTTTCACCGAAAATAAGAAAGTGAGAGGAAAAAGGACACACAAAAATTTATTTTTTCGTTCCATTATCAAAACAAAAGAGCATAGACTATAAGAGGAAATATTCCAACAAATAATCTTTTAATCACATTGTACTATATTTTAATGGAAAAAGTGTTTAATATATATACATTTTACCCTCATTATAAAAGTGACTCATATATACCCTTACTATTACACAAATGATTCACATATATTCGTAAATTATGAGAATAAATCAATGAAACAAAACAAAACTTGATATAATAAATTTGGCATTAGTAATGCTACTTAATAAGGAAAGTTTAATTTGTCATTCTAAAAAAGTCCACACAAACCTGTTAGTGAATTAAATACATGAAGAGACTCCTAAACCACCAACTAATTATTTGTGTGATTAATTAGGTAGAAATAATTAATTCCTATAACTTTCATATCAATTAATTCAAATATAAGTAGTCGCATTTAGCTCAAGTTGAATAATCTTTTTTTTTGGTCAATTTAATATTTTATAGGAAGCTAATTCGAAACTTCTCTTTATACTTGCCCTTGCTTTAGGAATCTCAAAAGTGATGGGAAAATTATATATTAAAGTATAGGACATAAAACATTCCGAATTAATTAGTTAATTAATTAAGTGTTCAACAATGTATATAGAGAAGTATTGAAAATATCTTTGTATTTGACGCAAATTATTAGTTTCATTCTTGACAGTCTTAGAAACACCCACCAACTTGATTAACTAAATTTAGATACACTCTCGATCTGCCACATGACATAGCAAGTAGTCTCAAACTTTTGTTGGAGAATGTGGCTCGCAATAAAAAGTAGAGAGAAGTATTGAAAACACTCCTAAACTTAACGAGAATTTAGGGGTGTATTTCACTCATGTTGCAAGATCGGAGATGTATTTAAGTTCAGTTAGTTAAGTAAATAGGTGTTTTTCATGCTGTCAATAGTTCGAGAATGAAACTAATAATTCACACTAAATTTAGGGTGTTTTCAATACTTCTCTCATATTTATATAGAGCTTAATTTTCAATAATATTGAGGTTTTGAGAATGACATTGCATAAATAGAATTTATACGGTTAAATTTTCTTGGTGGAATATAACTTAATTATTCTAGGTGGAATATAGCTATACCCACCAAGGAAAATCAAAACTACATTCTTTTTTATGATTCTCTAATAAACAAGGAACCAATAACAAAAAAGGTAAAAAAGAAAAGAGAAGTAAATAAATATATGTCCACAGTCCACCCTTTTCAATTCAATACCGTTCAGAGTGATTTTTGAGTTATAAAATAAAATTGAGTGATTTTTACGTTATAAAATACAACTAAGTGATTATTTAAGTAAAATATTTAGTGTTGAATGACTATCTGAAATATTAACTATTTTAAATATTGATCATCAATTAAGATGAGAATATATATTAATTAATTAATTATAACAGTGTTTCTATGAAAATAGTTTACACAGCTATATTCATGTATTTGAAGTAACCATCCCATTTTTCTAAAAGAAAAAATAAACTTCAAGTTCTATCTACAATGTTAGTTTTTGGGAAAAAAGTCTGAAAAATATTTTAACTTTGGCTGAAATTACTGTTACGATATCAAATTTTATGGATGACCTTTTACCCCCTACACTATTTAATAGTGTATTTTAAAGGTATATATGTGCCCACGTGGACACGTTACTATTTATAATTATGTAATATATATAATGTCCACGTGGACACATATATACCTTTAAATACACTATTAAATAGTGCAAGAGGGTAAAAGGTCATTTCCAAAGTTTGATATCGTTACAGCAATTTCAATCAAAGTTCGAATATATTTCAGACATATTTCCCTTAGTTTTTTTTATTTAACTCCCATATGAGTTTTGCCAAATAGAAAGACTTAATGTGAAATTTTTTTAAAAGAANATATTCATGTATTTGAAGTAACCATCCCATTTTTCTAAAAGAAAAAATAAACTTCAAGTTCTATCTACAATGTTAGTTTTTGGGAAAAGAGTCTGAAAAATATTTTAACTTTGGTCGAAATTGTTGTTACGATATCAAACTTTATGGAAGACCTTTTACCCCAACACTATTTAATAATGTATTTTAAAGGTATATATGTGCCCACGTGGATACGTTACTATTTATATTTATGCAATATTTATGATGTCCACGTGGACACATATATACTTTTAAATACATTTTTAAATAGTGAAGGAGGATAAAAGGTCCTTTCCAAAGTTTGATATCGTTCAACAATTTCGATCAAAGTTCAAATATATTTCAAACATTTTTTCCTTTCGTGTTTTTTCTTAACTCCCATATGAGTTTTGCCAAATAGAAAGACTTCATGTGAAATTTTTTTAAAAGAAAGGAAAAATAAATGATAAATCTTGAAATTCACAACCAATGTTTTTTTTTTTAAAAAAAAAATTAACTTCATGCTGGCCCATCCATTTAATATATAAGGTAAATATAAAATTACTATTCAATTCGTTTCAATTAATTTATCTTTTTTAAAAATATATCTGTTTTTCATAAATATCTCTTTTTAACGATTTTCAATTCTAGCTTTTCACATTACATGTTTAAAATTATAAATTTTAAAAATATTTTAATATATTCAACAAAAAATATATTTTTTGAGACGTATAAATTAAAACGAAGGAAATATTAGTTACTACTTCATTACAAAATCCGTTAAAAAATAGCGCCGCCAGATAGCGATAACTGACAACAATATAATAAAGGGTAAAACAAAAAATGACACAAAAAGTCATGATTATGAAGAAATGTTAAGTTTGGTTAGGCAAAGATAAGATGGCAACAGATTCATGGTACATAGTCGATAACTATAATGTTTTTCTTCCACGTATATTATTATTATTTATTATTACTTATACTATTATATTTATTTTGGTCCCCATTTTAGTGGTCAACACTTGACAAGTTGCTACTGTTGTTATCATAGTTTTAAAGTAACACTAACTTACTAGGGTCACTTTCAATTTTTATTAATTATGACAATTTGATTTCATTTTTACACTTGCTTTTGAGGTTTTGGATTTGGTCCTTTCTATATTATATGAATCTTGAGTAAGCTTGGTTATAGTTGTAGAAAAGTAGCCACACTTTGGATGTGTTCGGCCAGAAGGAAAATAAGTTTATTAAAATGATGAATTTGACCTTCTTAATAAAAGTAGAAAAAATAGGTTTGTGACATCTTATATATTGATTATGTTTGTTTTCCTTATTCTCATCTTCACCCTCACGCCCTCGGAGTTCCCATCCCCACACCCAAGGGCGGAGCCACATGCATGTCAAGATGTCCAATTGGACATCATTCATCGGAAAAAATACCGTATGTACAAGTAAAATGGTATAGTAAGTGATTACATAACATATTTTGGAGATCCTTGACAAAATAGGCTATTGTAGCCCAACAGTTTCAAATCCCTTGAATGAATTTAAGATGTCTTGAATGAGCCAGTGCTTGCATGTTCGAAACTCACTATTAGTAATCTTTTCCCCCTTTTAAAAAAGAGCTTTTGTTGTGTAATTTCTAGCACCTTTTGTGAAATTTCTGGCTCCGCCACTGTGACCACACCTCTACCCTACCATCACCTTCATAGTATTCCATTTTAAAAAGAGCTTTTGTTTTGCAATTTCTAGCACCCTTCGTGAAATTCTTGGCTACGCCATTGCAACCACATCTCTACCATACCATCACCTTCCATAGTATTTTTCTAGATAATATAATAATGTTTTAAATAATATTTTGCTTATATACTCAACACAAGAAAATAAGGAAACAAATTAACACATTATTGTTCTTTCTTTAATTTGTTACCCAATGTCTGATGTCATATTGAAGTCTGACTAAATTCAGATTGGCGAAAAATCCTATATTGGGTCTTTGCGATATTATTTGGACAATATATGAATCTTATTGAACTGAGTATTGTAATTTTGTTGTAGATATCCTAAGAAAATATCCATCTTTAAATTTTTTTTATGAAAAAAAAAATCGCTCGAGGGTGAGTTGTAAATAAGTAGACAACATAAGGAAAAACAAAATTACTTTCCTTCTCCGTTGTTTCAATTTGTTTATCATATTTTTTTTATAACTAGTCCGTTTAAAAAGAATATTTCTTCTTTTTTTTAAGCAACTATTATATTCTATGTTTTTATATAGCATGTTAAAAACTACAAAATTCAAAAAAATTCTTTACTTTTCTAAACGATCTGTGTTTTAATTAAAACAAGATAATCAAATTAAAACACATAAAGTATCTTTGATGAAGTTTTAACATTTCTTAAGTACTATCATTTCCTTTCACTATTAAACGATGATCCTATTTAGCGATAGATGATCAAAAGATCCTATTAAGCATTAGCTACAAGCAATTTAGGACAAATAAATAACAAAATTTATAGCTAATTTTAATTATTATTATTATTTATAGTGTTTTTTTTTATAAAAAAAATTCTTTTTGATATTAAAGGAAACAAACTATTTGTCTATGTTTGTTGACCTTAAATCAATACCGAACCGGCCAAATACAATTGTAGACTGAAATTGTACAATTTTGTTTAGAGAGGTAATATTTTTATGTGACCTAATGTATAATTAAACTGCTATTGTTTCCATTATTAGAAAAATAAATCAGTATAGTCATTTTGTAATTTATAGGTATAGTTTGGTACAAAATATTACAGGATAATGTCCTACCAACTTAATCAGATATTTCATGTTTGAACCTTATATGAGTCTGACGCTCTAAAAAACCAAATTAGTCAGACAGATCAAGTGCATTGTCATAGTGTCTAAAGTATTATTCATTCCATCCTATTTTACGTGACAACTTTTTTTTGAGTTTATTTTTTTAAAAAAATGATAGGCTTAACGACAAGTTTTTATAATCAAATAAATGTTATGAGATATTTAATATCATTAGCTATAATCAACATTAATTTCTTTTTGTAGTTTTCTTTTCTTCAATATATTATTCAGTTATATACTATTATATAATTTAAGTGGATACCAGTGAGTGTGGCCACACTTGTTGCAACAACACACAACGAATAAAACCAAAAAAGCTAAATAATTAAAAAGTACAACAAAACATTTTTTATCTATTTATTATGAAATAAGAGGTTTGAGTATACACGTTTATTCTCATAAAAGATATTGTCCACGAGATAAATTGAATCTGGAACATAAGGAA
>NW_026035519.1:0-31308 GCF_019186545.1 Solanum stenotomum
GGATTGGACCTACGGGCCGTAGGTCAATCCACGGTCTGTAGATTGCATCCGTAAGTCAAGCCTGTTCGACAGGCCTTCACTAAAACGAGCATAACTTTTTACTCGGAGGTCGGAATTTAGCAAACTCGGTGGCGTAGGAAAGATAATTCAATTATCTATCTAACCATAGGTCATGGGACACCTAATTCATTTTGTTCTAAGAGTTATGACCATCTGAAGTTGACCCATCAGAACTTTCAGCTAATTGGCTGCTAACCTTCGATCTATGGTCAGACCTACGGACCGTGGATCGAACGACGGTCCGTGCTGGTCAACCGTAGTTCATGTCAGAGGCTGGGTAAGGAGGTCTTGATCCACGGACACAGACCACGGACCGTGGTCTGATCTACGGACCGTGGGTCTGTCCGTGAGTTGAGACTTAACCAATTTTCTGAGCTGACTTGGGAGGGGTTGCAGTGGCGAACCACGGACCACCATCACGGGCCGTGGTCTGAACTACGGTCCGTGGATGGTGACCGTAAGTTGCAACTGCAACTTCTCAAAATCTGCATTTTTGGTCTGTTTTGAATACGGGGTGTTACATTAAAGATCCATTTCCTGTTGGTTTTCAAATCAAAAACAGCATCATTAATCTCAAATGTTTTCATTTTCCAAAAAAATGGTGGTAACACTGGACGCCTGAATGGACACAGCACAATAAAGGTTTCTAGATGGGAAAAAGATGTGATTCGGGATGAAAATAGAATTTATTTGCAGAAACTGCCAAGTAGTGGTTGCAATGTAACTGACAACAAACGACCCACTCTAGGGGAACTCAAATTCAAGACCTTAAGAAGTGTCAATTTACTAATGAGATCCATCAAGTAACCTTCAGCAGCTTCTTCCAATCTTCCAGATTTGACGTTTTGCATGAAACCTTCCGCAAGCCATAAATTTGACAATTAAGATGCTGAAATGATATGGTCCTCTGGAAACATCTCCATGTAAAGAAGGCAAGGCAAGGCTTTAAATAATCGGGCAAGTTATCATAACTTAAATGCATAGTTTTTAACCTCATGCCACCAAGATTCTTCCATCTTCCTTTTTATTGTATCAGCTACCAAGATTACCACTAGGGGCAATCCTTTGCATCTTCTTGCAACTTCTAGACTCACGTCATGTAGTTCAGACTTTTTTCTGCAACAGTTCCCAAATCTCTTTTAGTGTGAGGAATGGAAGGAAATAAGGATTGGTGTGGTGCTTGACATACTCACCCTCTTTCTCAAGTCGAGTTGAAACTACTATTCTACTTATATTCTCATCATCTGGGAGAGATAATCTTAAGGCATCCCACATATCATCCAATGCGATGAAATATCTCTTTCCCAATAAGCTTTTCTGCAGCATATCAGCAAGTTTGCCAACCTCATCCACCTTGATGTTGAAACCAATAACTTGGTTGAAAATATCTCGTAATAGCTCTCTCCAGTTATATGTTTGGGAAATGATGTACCATACTCGAACATCAAAATGAGAAACAATGACTTCATTATTATACAACAATCTCGCACAAGTTGTTTTACCTTGTTCCCCCATTCCAACAATTGGTATGACATCTAGCTCATTTGTCCCTCGAGTCAGATACAGAGAACTGCAGGTTCTATTTTATCTCTTAAAAGATACAAAATTCACAGATATCACAAGTCTAAAACAGAACATATGCAACTTAACTTCTCTTTTTTATGCTCTGCTCTGTGTCGAAAATGTTTGTTTCAGTAGAACTCATTGATTATATGTTACATTCACCATGTGCACTAAATATTACTAAGTAACCCTCACTTCAACCTATCTGGTGCTCTTAATTCTGACGTTAATTTTCAGCAACAAGAGTATAAAGTTAAATGAAGACGAATGCACGACAAATTAAAGGTGATAGGGAGGGGAGATTGTCTTTCTGAGACATGTCACGCCCCGAGCCTACACCTTGGGCGGGACCGGCACTCGCAGACCATTGCTGGCCCCAAGCGAACCCTTGGCCTGGCTTTCTTAACTCAGCGGAAACCTTACTCAACAGAATAACTTAATGCAATGCAAGTTTACACAACAACTTAACTTATGAAAATCTGGCCACAAAGGCATCTCGAATCTCAAAATTGGATATTTACATATATACATAGATGAGAGACTCAAAAACTAGCTGACTGACTATCTATGAAGCCTCTACAGTACTGAGATGGATGTTGGGACAGACCCCACAACATCCTAATAAAACAAAACTTAGGAATACAAAATAATTGAGTCCTCCGGAAAGCAAGGAGGCTCACCACTGACTCTGAACTGCTCAGCTGGATCAACGACGTGCAGGATGCTGATCTGGGGTACCTGTATCTGCATCGTCATAAGATGCAGGCCAACTGGCATCAGTACATGAAATGTACGAGTATGCGAGCTGGAAACTAAGCAACAAAGGCTAGAAGGAAATCTGGAAGAAACTGAAATAGCTTACCTGGCTCAACTCANAGAAGGAAATCTGGAAGAAACTGAAATAGCTTACCTGGCTCAACTCAACTCAAACTGACTGACTTCTTTCAATATAAGGCGACTTTCAAAACAAGTACGATATAAAGAAATATTGTTTAAAACCTGCTATAAAATCTGTGTGTATACAAAGATACAATAAGTCTGAGATGTATATAGAAATACAAATGAACTGATGTATATAAAATACAATACTTTCTGTGTATGAAAATACAATAACTGCTGTGGGAGTTTTTCTAACCGACAACCATCACATGAGAGCTATAGGGATGATACAATGATCGACCTCACGCTGCCAGAGCATCTTATACCCGGCCAAAGGTATAAGACCTGAACTGCCTAATGGATCCACTAGTCTATCCGGAAAAGGATTCATCTAAAAAGTATGATCCTTTTCTACCCATGGTGGCTAACATGGTTCTATGGGGGTTGTGGGTTCTTTGAACGCTCCCCCAATTCGGTGCTCGATACTACTCCCAAAAATGTACTGGCACTTATGTTTTTAAAACATATGTTTTTCCTGCTGATTGAGATAATTACTCAAAAACTAGCCCGAAGGCTCTTTTGGAAATCTCAGTTTCCAACCTTGTTTAAATGTAAAAACATTTCTTTAAAACTTCCTTGGGAATACATAGTTCCCTAATAACTTTGAGAAAATGAACTCAACGTTAAACTCTTTACTCAACTTGAAACTCTTAACTGAACTTGAAACTCATGACTTAACTTGACTGGAAACTTGAGCCTTAAATGAAGTTAAAACATTCAATAAAGACTCTTGAATAACTTTAAAAACTCACTTGAACTTGCTTTTAAACCTTGCTTGACTTGACTCTAACTTCCCTTAACTTTGATCCTAACTCGCCTTGAATTGGATTATGGATTCAAGACATATAATCGCATGTTTATAGATGAGTTTGGGAGGTTTAAATGTATATTAGAGTGCTGGAAACAACTAGGGAACATAGGTATAACACCTAGGAACATGCATGAGAAAGCATGAAAAGAATGGGAAAACTTGGCGCTCTGAGAGGCGCGGAGCGACAGACCAAAAACTTTAGAGAGGGCTTGCTGGTGTACTGAGAGGCGCGCCGCCCCAAGGGGAAAACTTCAGAACCCCTTTTGGGGCGCGCTGGCAGGCGCGACGCGCCGACCCCTTGCCCAGAAAACTCGACTTTTCTCTCTTGTTTCTCCAACTCTAAACCATCCTTACTTCAATGGATTTAACCCCAAACACTAAGGATCATCAATCTCTCAACATACAATAGATTACAACTCAAATACACAACCCAATCATGTCCCACAACCAACAATAACTTCAACAACACAATTAACAACATCAACAACAACTAACAACTTCAACAACAATTCCAATCTTTTCTCAAATCATAAAAATGAGCTTGGTGTGTGGGGGGGGGAGGATCACCCAACACTAAGAACTCACATACCTTGAAAGGGATCACCCCCGACGAAAATTCACGATGATCTTTGACGGAAACTTGTTGATCTCCTCTTTCTACTCTTCTTCTTCTCCTTCTCCTTCTTCTCTTCTTCTTCTCTTCTTCACTCTCAAGAACCCTAACTCATTCTCTTTTAAAATGGGACAAAAATGATCCAAAATCAACATAACACACAATATAATGCCAAAAGACTGGCTAGGGAAAAGACCAAAATGCCCTTAAAATTTCTAGACGGATTCCCTGCCAACTGCCCAACTTTCAATGACCATAACTCGCTCATACGAACTCGGAATCGAGCAAACTCGACAGCGTTGGAAAGATCATTCCACAAGCTTCACAACCATAACTGGAAATACTCCTAACTCATCCTGAGTTAGGAGTTACGACTGCTCAAAGTTTGCCAAAAACTCACCGATTTCCACACTTAGCCAAATTTTCCAGATTCTAAATTTTTCCAAAAATGACTATTTCCAATTTCAAGCTTTTTCATAGTTATTTCAAATTTCCGGATGTTACAAGACACCCATGAAATAGAATGTTAAGAAAATTCGTTAAAAGAAAACCAGTGTTGGCATCATCACGTAATTGTGGAACGAAAACTAGTGCAACAACTTTTGTACATAAGTCCCCACAGACAGGTCTCACTCAGAACTCTACTGTGAGTGGCATCTTTCAAAATGGAGACTGGAAACTGCCTCGAGGAAAGGGGCACATCTGACTTACCAAAACATCTGTCAAACGACATCTATAAGTAAAAAAGACTAACAAACTGGGGCATTTTTATTGAAAGGGCAAACTATTACATAGTAGTACTGGAACAAAAGTAACGTTGTAGAAGGACTCGAAGCTTAAAACATGTAAAATAAAAAAAAACTAATAAACCATCAGCGACTCCCAAGCAAACATACAAGTATATGTGCATTCAATTTGCACATAGCAATAGAATGAACTGCATCACCACTCTAACGTAAAAATAAAATTTCTCCCCTTCCTTAAGGATCCTTGTTGCTCGCTCCTCACTTCTGAACTCAACAAGCTGCCCACTCAAATCTAATTTGTAGACTTTTACGTCTTTTAATTGACTATGCAAAGACTTGCTTCCATTAGGAGTAGAATCATTCGGGCTCTTCATATACATTAAACGGTCCATGAAAGATGCAATCGTTTTACTAGTTGACTCAAGGATGAGTCTCTTAGGATAACAACTCCATTGAAAATTAGCATCCACAAAAGTCTCAGGAATTTGATCTCCCTTATACATTAGTGACACTAAATTTGGAACATCAAGCATATCCAACATAGAAGACTCTTTCGGAACACTAAAATAAGACAAGTGTTCAAGTGTTGGTGCTTGAATTTTAACTTGTTGGTTTCTACCTTTCCAAATGGAAATTGACTTGATATTCTGAAGATTGACCAGTTCAATCTTTTCCAACCCGTCACAATAATCACATACGAAACTGACAATCAAAGGACAACTATTAAGTAGAGTCTGAAGCATCTTTTCGCCTAATGTAACATAAGACAGAGAAAGTAATCTCAAAGAATTGCAGTTTACGACACCACTAGATAACGAAGTACGCTTTAGATGACAACCAATTCTCTTAAAGATTTTGTTGCCAAGATTTTGAAAATAGGCAAGCGGTATGATGAATATTTAGGAACGTTAAAGGCGAGATCTTTCACACCATTCTGAAGTGCAATATCAAACCACTTATCAATCAACGGAAAACTATGAAGATTAATTAGGATTATAACTCTGTTTACCTGTAATAGGCTTTAAATAGTTTAAACTTGAAGGTTTTATTTTAGTGTGACATATTTTTACCAAATTAAAACCTATGAAGTGAGTAGAAGGATATTTTCATAACGAAAGAATGAAGTGTAGAAATCAGTGAGTTTTTGGCTGACTTTGAGCAGTCATAACTCCTAGATCAGGATGAGTTAGGAGTATTTCCAGTTATGTTTGCGAAGCTTGTGGAATGATCTTTCCAACGCCGCCAATTTTGCTCAATTCCGAGTTCGTATGAGTGAGTTATGCCCTTTAGAAGGTGGGAAGTTGGCAGGGAAGTGAAGTCCGTCCGGAAATTTTGAGGGTATTTTGGTCTTTTCCGTAATAATTTCTTCGGGTTATATTGAGGTGTTAGGCTGATTTTTTTAGATGAGTTTGTCCCATTTTAAAAGAGTGAGAGTTAGGGTTCTTGAGAGAAGAGGAGGAGAAGAGGAGAAAAGAGAAGAAGAAGCAAGGATTCGTCAAGATCGTCGTGGATTTCGTCGGGGGTGATCCCTATTAAGGTATGTGAGTTCATAGTGTTGGGTTGGTTCTTTCCCCCACACGCCAAACTCGTTTTATTTCGAGAAAAGATTGATTATGTTTGTTGAAGTTGTTGGTTGTATTTGTTGAAGTTGTTGGTTGTGATTGTGTTGAAGTTCTTGTTGATTTGGGACTTGTTTCCAGTTGTGTTTTGAGTTGAGATCGATTGTATGTTGAGGGGTTTATAATTCTAAGTGTTTGGGGCTGGATCTATTAAAGTTAAGAAGGTTTAGAGTTGGAAAAATGAAGGAGAAAAGTCAGATTTTTGGGGGAAAAGGCTGGGGCGTCGCGCCAACCAGCGCGCCCCAACAGGGGTTCTAAGGTTTTACCCTTGGCGTGGTAAAGAGCATAAAGTTTCAATTTAAGTAAAGAGTATAGAGTTTCAAGTTAAGCCAAGAGTATAGAGTCAAGTTCATTTCTCAAAAGTTATTAGGGAACTAAGTATTCCCAAAGAAGTTTATAAATGTTTTCATATTTAAGATGAGAGGAAACTGAGATTTCCAAAAGAGTTTTGAGAAGTTTGAGTACTATCTCTTTTTGAGAAAAGATGAGTTTTGCGAAAGAGTTTCTAAAACATGATTAGTATGACAAATCGAGTATGTCATCAATGTTTAAATAGTATGGTCTCTAGATATACCATCAATGTTTAAGCAGTATGAATATCCCGAGTCATCAATGATCATATAAAAATATGGTTTTGAGATGTTCTTTTAAAAAGAGTTTTCAAGAGCCTTTGGGTTAAGTTTTGAATAATTATCTTAACTAAAGAAAGATGTGTTTAAAACACTTATGAGCTAAAGTATTTTTGGGAGTAGTCTTGAGCACCGAATTGGGGACACGAGTTCATATTAGCTCAACTCTCCATAAGAACCATGTAGCCAAACATGGGATTTCTCGGGTCATACTTTTTAGATGATCACGAAAGTTAAGCTAGCAGATCCACTAAGCAATAGCGTTCTATATGACGACAAAGTATAGGACAGTTCTGGCAGCGTGGACTAGACGATGTATCACCACTTAGACATGTAGTAGTGGTTGTCGGTTAGAGAACTCCCACAGTAGAAAGAGCTTGGTTCCTTGAGAAGTTCTGCTTAGTGTGGATGGGGGTATGGGACTTCATTCATGCATTGCACAAGTAGACTTTGAGAGGAAGCATAGTATTTTTATGATATTATAAAAATATGATTTTTGACGTCATGTTTTAAATAGTTTTACAAGCTTTATATATATTGCATGTGTCTTATTGCTTTATATATTGAGTTCAGTTATTCATGAGTTGAACAGAGCCAAGGTAAGAGTTCCTTTGTACTCATTTCAAGCTTAAGTTGTTGTTTAGCGGTCCAACTCGCATACTTGTACATTCCATGTATTGATGCCAGTTGGCCTGCATATTTTTATGATGCAGACGCAGGTATCCAGGATAAACATCCAGCACGCCGTTGATCCAGTTGAGCACTCCAGAGTCAGTGGTGAGCCTCCTTGCTTTCCGGAGGACTCGGTTATTTGTGTTCTTAAGTTTTGTTTTATTAGGATGTTGCGGGGCCTGTCCTAACATCTATCTCAGTATTTTTAGAGGCTTCATAGATAGTCAGTCAGTTAGTATTGAGTCTCTCATCTATGTATATATGTAAATATTCTATTTTGAGACTCAAGTTGCCGTTTTGGCCAGATTTTATCAGTTGGGTTGTTTTTAACCTTCCATTGCATTGAGTTATGCTGTTGAGTTAAGTTTCCGCTAAGTTAAGAAAGTCAGGCCAAGGGTTCGCTTAGGGCCAGCAATGGTCTCCAAGTGCCGGTCCCGCCGAGGGTGTAGGCTCGGGGCGTGACATAGTAGAAATAATAACTTCATATGAGAGAATGTGAGAAGAAAAACATCTTGTTTTGTTTAGTAGAAATTATATTGCAGGTAAAGTTGAGAGGTTCATCATGATAATTTCACGTGCAATAGTACAATTTTTTTTCTTTTCTTCCAACGTCATATGTTAAAATGTTCTTAGTTTAGCTGCAGTAATATTTCTACTGAACAGAACAATGTGTTCTTCTTATCACCTTCTTTCCCATAGAGTTATTATTTCTACTACATATATAAGAAGACGATTGGACATTCCTTACATAAAATTGTGGGAAAAATTAATAAAAAATAGGCAAATTTTTTAGGAGGACCAAAAGTGTACCAATATTGCAAACATGAGGGACTATTAGTGCACCATTTGAAAACTCAATGATGACTTTGAGCCTTAACCCAAAGATGAGGGACTATTTTGGGCCTTCTCTCAATCATTCTACTTCTCATGAAAACAAGCCTCAACTTAATCAATTAAAAGCCTACAAGTTTGACAGGAAGAATGGGAGTTGGCATCCTGTGAAGCCCAAGAGCATGAAGCTAATAACCGGGGACCCTAACGAAATGGAGAAATTTTATTTTTTGTTAAATTGGTGATACAATTGCAAATTTTTGCACAGAGTGTCCCCTCCTTGTGATATGACAAAAGTGCTGATAATATTAGCTCAAGGAATTTCACCACTTCCTCTGCATAACATGAGTAATTGCCTTCATTTAGTGAATTATCTCTGCATAGGACGACCTTATTCGAGAAAAGCACTCCTACCAAGGATTGTTCAGTAAGCTCGAACCTGAGACTGCACCACATCCTTTGTTGGTATGCAGTCTCCCAACTGACTACCAAGAATAATGCCTTTTCCTAGAGAAAGTACATGCAATAGCCAATCTTGTAAGCATTTAATTAATATACTGAACATCCAGTACCAGTATCATTCTCAGGCAAAATGCATAAGAAAAAACTTTAGATATACAGTACATTTCACATAAACATAGCAAGATAAATCAGGGTTTTTATCCATAATATAATGAGCTCCATAACTATATAATCATGGCTAATTTTTCAACTGCTAGGGTTCTTTCCACTCACTTTACATGCTTGGTAAACCAGTCCAACATATCCTGATGAGCTTCTTCAGCACTCTGCACAGCCTTCTTGTCTTCCACATTGTATCGAACAGTCCATCCATGGGAAACACCAGCATAAATTTTCACAAACCTGTCCACCTATTTTGATAGATGGCAATAAAAGAAACGGAAAGGATAAATCTAAAACTCTCTAAGAAATTCATTAAAGTAGGTATCCACTTATCTCAATAAATCCACCAAATAAACAGGTGTGTACTATTTCACAGATAAGTCTTTCTAAAATAGTAATCTTTAAACATAGGAATGTTCGCGTACCTCAGGTTTTGATAATAAAATCTCCTCAAACTGCTTAACAAGCTCAGGAGGAGATAGCTGATCTATTTCAGCTCCCAAAATAGCTATTGGTGCCTTCACCTCTGCCAAAAGATACATAATCAGCTCCATTCGGGAGAGGGAAAAAATAAAGATAAAAAAGGAAATAGGAAGAATCTAAAAAAATGATGCCGTTCAATTTACTCACCATAATTCAAAAACCACTTGATATCAAATACTACTTAAGACGAAGGAATATCGAAAGCACTAATAATTTTTCATATAAGAATGAAACTAAACTTTGAACAATAGAACAGCAAAATCTCGACAGAGTACTAAACATCAAACTGAAGCTCCCTGCCTCATGCAGAGAGAGGCTAACTTGACTGAACAAGTCACCAGTATTCTAGTTCTTAGAAATTAGAAGAAAAACAAAGAAGCGCCAAGGACTTGAAAATCTTAGCTTAGGTCCTTCTTAGAGTTGTTTTTGATCAACAATTTATTAAACTAATCATCCTTGTAGGGGAGAACACAATGCACACCAGAAAGATGCATAACCCCTATTTCTAGAGATCAAGCATATTTAAATTCTGAAGCTAGCACATTGCAGGAATTAGAAGATGTCGAGAACTTGAGCAAAGAAGCTCCATTTTATACTCTGTCATAGCTACTCAAATGTTGAACCAAATTACTCCAAAGTTTAATAAGTTTGTGTCTGGTATTGTGAAGGTAATTTACGTATAAAGCCTAGTTTCTCCCGTTTTACAAAACGAACCAAGGATACAGAAGGAATGAAGGTTGCAGAAGCTCAAATGGACACAATTGTTCCTGAAAGTGTTCCACTTCATATATTTTTTGCTCGAGGGTTGTTCAATTTTGTTTCTTTTGTTTAATGTGGAATAAAGACATTGCATATTAAACGGACACATTTAAACCACATCTGCTTGGAGATCTTGTTTGTCCTTTTACTTCCTACTTATTTCCATGAAAAAACAACTTTTACGAGAACAGTTTTTTAAAATTTTGGCATATCCTGAACACCACCATCATTTAAATAAGAAGAAACATGGTTAGTGTGCATTCATATGGGCGGATCTCATCTTGGTTGGGACTGAGGCATAATAACAGCTGTTATGATATATAGTTTCGAGTTTTTCCTTTGCTGCTAATATCTAACTTTCTGTTTCTGTTCTGAACTTGTTTTGGTGTTTTCTACTGCTAATCAGTAGTCTGTTGAATGTTGTCCTTCTCTTTATCTAGAGAGTTATCATTTGACATATCAGTGAGGTGATATGTTATTTGCTATCATTTAATGTACTATACTTTTGTGAAACCTATCCAACAAGTTGAAACCTATGTAATTAGTGGTGGACAAAAATCAAACCAGCCAATAAATAGAACTGAAAAAAAAGTATTATTGGTTTATTGTTACTGGGTTAACGGATTTTTAATGATTTTATAAAATAAGAATTTTCCGGTTATGATCGTAGTAATTTACTATTTTTCCTGTACATAAATATTAAATATAATTTCAATACCTTACTAGTTAATGACTTTGCCCTTTAGCCTTCAATTCACACTTCACAATGACTTTGAGTTCACAACTTCACATTATTCGAAATATCAAAACCTAAAGTAAGAATCTTATTCCTCTTAATTTCTCTTTGTATTACACTCGTATAATTCTTTTCATGCTAGTTATTATTGTTTCTATTTTATGAGCTTTTGTAAGTTACGTTACTTTCTTGTTCTGTCAACTTGTTGGAGACGTCATATATTAATTTTATAAATATTTTCTTATTGGTTATAAACTGCACCGATAATACATAAAACTGAACAGAACCAACCGATGCACACCTCTACTAGTAAGTAAAAAAAATGCCCAATACTATAAAAACATTGAAATATGGATATTTTCAACACAGAAATAAAATTTAGACAAATATCGTGCAATTGAAAAAGCACAAAAGCATAGGGGTAATACAGCCCACACCATCTTTCCCTTTTTATTTTAGTTATTTAATCTATAAATAAAATTTTTAAAAAAGGTGTAATTTATTAGAGAGAAAGAAGAGAGGTAACTAAGAGTTCTAAGAGTTCAATTTTGTAGGACATATGTCATTTCTACAATTCCACATTGGCAATGACTCTTCTCTCCCTTGCATATGTAAAACTCACAAACCATTCTCTCAATTTCCATCATTTCCAATGGAAGATTTAATCTCGAAAACTCCTACCCTTCCACCAGAGCTCATCATTAAAATCCTCTCAACGCTTTGGATAAAAACCCTCTTACGATTCCAATCCGTTTCAAAGGGTGGGTTTGGTAATTGGTATGAAGGAAAATATTTTCCTAAAAAATGTTTAATTTCTTGGAAAATAAGTGGATTTCTAACTTATTTTCTCATGTTTGGTTGGTGAGTAGAAAATATTTTTTAATAATTGGTTGTTGAATGAAAAACATTTTCTAGAAAATATCTTGTATTTTTGGCTTGAGACTAAAAATATTCTTTAGGAAAATAATTTTTGACCCGATAATCAATCTAGGACCCAAGCCCTGACATCCGAACTAGGACACGACCCCGACGACCGTTTCAAAATCCGACCTGATCTGACATAACACCTGACCCACACTTTCAATCTTGAAATATTTTTCAAAAATATTTTTTTAAAAAATTAAAAATTTGAAATATTTTTCAAAAATAATTTTTTTTTATGAGAGCTTGGTTGGGGTAGGGTTAGCGTAAACAATGATAAAATATCAGAAAAAAAGGTGGAGAGAGAAAAAAAATCTGCTTATTCAATAATATTTCAAGAAGAAGATTAGAAAAAAGGAGAAAGATAAGGAAGTAAAAATATTGAGGAGAGATATTTTAAGAAGGAGATAGAAAAAAAGAGATTTTTAGGGACAAAAAAACATATTTCTTAATCCCTTTATTATATTTTGGTATTTTTTCTTTTCTTTTTTAAAAAAAAAATTGTTCTGTTTTGTAAAGATTTTATTGCTATATCGATGAAAAGTCAAACTACTGTTATATAGGAGTAATTTGGGTGTTTAAATTGTATAGTTAGGTTTTTCTCCCTATATATATATAGTGGCGTAGCCACATGTAGTCGAGGGGTGTCGATCGACAATCCTTCGTCGGAAAAATACAGTGTAGCTAAAATAAAAATATTTTTAATGTATATCTATTACATATTTACACTCCTTGACTTCTATGCGATTTTACTTCTTTATATTTTGACACCTCTTAGTAGAATTTTGGCTCCATCACTATATATATATATTATCCGTGAAAAGATTAATTAACTAAGCAAGATTTTTTATATTTGATATATTATCCGCAAATAATCATCCTCGTCCCTACATAAATATCATGCTTTTGTCTACAACTCATTATGCTTTTGTGCTTTTTCAAAGTGCACAATATTTGTCCAAATTTTATTTGTGTTGAAAATATTTACTCTCTCTGTCTCTAATTATTTGTCCAATTTTCCTTTTTTATTTGTCCATTTTGACAAATAAAGAAAGGACAATTTTTTAACCTATCATACCATCAATTAATTATTTTGAAAAAGGTAGAACTTCTTGAAAATCTTAGTTTTTAATTCACACACTTTATAATTAATAGATGTAAAATGATAAACTCACTATGTCAATCATTGTTTTCTTAATAGGTGTGTCAATTCAAAAGTGGACAAGTAATTAGAGACAAAGCGAGTATTTTTCAATGTTTTTTTGTAATATAAATGGGGACAAATTTTTTTTCTTACCAGCTCTAAAAACGGCTATTCGTTAAATTTCTCCATCCTTCACAAGGTAAGGGTAAAGTCCGCGTATGCACCACCACACCAAATATCACTTGTAGAATTACATTGAGTATGTTGTTGTTGTAGAATCATAAAATTTTGAAAAGATGAGCAAAAATAATTGCTAGCATTTGCTTTACTTGTTCATACTGGAGGCTAATGACTGAAATCTTCACGGTTCCAAGCCTCTTGATAGTTTGTTTATATTGCTCGGACACTTCAAAAATATCACAGTATGCACCGTGTCAACAGATCCAACATTTGTGCAATGACATTTTTAAAGAGTCCGAACAACATAGGTTTCATCTTGTTGGCTAGGTTTCACTTCACAAAAGTATAGTAAATTAAACATAGCAATTCACAGAGCACCTCACTGATATGTCAAATGACAAGCAATAACTCTGTAGTTATAGAGAAGGACAACAATCAACAGACTACTGATTAGCAGTAGAAAAACACCAAAACAAGTTCAGAACAGAAACAGAAAGGTAGATATTAGCAGCAAAGGAAAAACTCGAAACTATATATCATAGCAACTATGACTATGTCTCAGTCCCAAACAAGATGGGATCCGCTACTAGAACAATTGTGTCCATTTGAGCTTCTGCAACCTTCATTCCTGTTGTATCCTCAGTTCGTTTTGGAAAACGGGAGAAACAGGGGTTATGCATCTTTCTGGTGCGCATTACGTGCTCCCCTACAAGGATGATTAGTTTAATAAATTTGCAGAAACCATAAAAAAAATGGAAACATGAACAATTAAAAGGGAGAAATAGCATTTACTTCATCTGTAATTAGCAGATCAACCTCAGCTTGATTACACACACAGCAGGCATTCAAGGGAAAGAAACCTTCTGTTACAACAATCCTACGAGCTTCCTAAAATACTCTCTCCTTGCAATGCCGTCTTTCTTATGTTATTGTTACTAATAAAGTGAAAGAAGAGAAGATAGTTCCGAAGAAAAGACAATTAACCAATTAGCAGCAAGGGAAGACCAAAACTAGCCCACAAGAAACCGAACACTTAGCTATTCGCAGCAAGGGAAAACCAAAAACTAGATACTTTACCCGACCTTAATCTTTGTACAAGAATTGACGAGATTCCTCTGGTTTTCCCAGTTAAGTGTTTTTCAGTAAAAAATAAAAATGAAGTCGTCCTAGATTGCACTTCTTTGTTTGTTACAAAGTCTAGAGCTATAACATATTCTCGAAACACTGCTCAAATAAGAGAAACAATTTCCAGCGCCATTTCGCATGAAGTTGAAGACAAAATTATTGTTACTTGAAAATAGAGCATAAGGGAAAATGACTAACAAGTTTTAAAATAAGCATAATTCAACAACACTTGACAAGAAAGTACTCTTACAAGTTATTTCATTGTTTCGCAACCAGAGCTTTTCAGTCCCATTTTTGTTGTATCCTCAGTCCCTACTGTAGAGAAAGGACAAACTAGGCTTTCAATGTAGATTTCCGCCTCGTCCCAATTATTAGCGTCAATAATCTTTGAAGATCTGAGCGGGTCACCCTTTGTATTGTATATCATGAAACTTGATCCAAATACAACCAAAATTTCACTTCCACTTGCCATGTGTACACGTCTTTGCCCAAAAAATCCATACACCAATTGATCCTGTGGAATCTTGATGGTAAACATCTTCATCCAAGATTCTTTAACCCCATACTCCTTCATAAGCCAAACATCTAACATATATGTTTCGTCATAATCACAAAAGACCAAACGATCACTTCCCAAGCTCAAAACCTCACCTCTTCCTCCTTTCCAATAACAGGGTAGTTCCATCTCTCCCCATTTCCCATAAGCCAAATCGAAAGAAATGATGCTTAGTTTAAGATCAATAATACTAACCCAATGAAGTTTCCCATTTACAAACATACCTGACTGCTGTAGCGGTGTGATACTTGGACAATTATCAACCATTCTCCAAGAATCGATTTTTAGACTATATTCTTTTACCTCAATTTGAAGTGAAAAGTCATCTCTGCCAATGATAAAAATAACGACTACCTTATAATCATCATGGAACTCATCATATCCAAAACCATATACGGAATACACGAAATTAGTTTTAGTTTTATGATCAGACAACTTCTTATACTTTCTAATTGATGGATTCCATAGAAAGAATTCCTTCAGTTGACTAACAAGACAAATCAATCCATTCACAGAACCTACCATATTAAAACAACATGGAACTTGCCTGGGATAATCCAAGTTGTTTGCCCTGATCGATGAGTTATTAAATAAAGAGCTAACACTACAATCTCGAAATGAGTTATTAAACAAAGAGCTAACACTACAATCTCGAAAAGTGTAGGCAGGTGTATTCGTTGCTATTAGCATTTAAGCTGAGATGAGTTTTGACAAATTCAGGGCTAGAAATCAAAGCAAGCCAAGATTTTGAAACGCACATGAATTTCAAGAGGGATTTTACCGGAAGCCTCGAAAGGATTTCAGTAACAAGTTCTTCTGGCAGAACAGGAATTGAATTTTCCATGGTTGTTGATGAAAATTGAGAATTGATTTTACTTATATGAATCTCTCTGTACATATACTAAAACCCTATTCGTATACAACTCCTTTTATCAATTTATTTCCGTTAATTCCTAATAAGAGTCAAACTATTCCCATATAATTTTTAATTATTTTGAAATAAAATTTATAAAACAGTTAATTATTCAAAATAAATGTGTCTAAATAAAGGTGTGGCGCACAATATTTCGTAATTCTTAGACTTCTCTTTATCCCCAAATACTTCGTAGTTACTGATTTTAGTGATATTTTTTACTTATTTCCATTTATAGCAATACATAGCTGTACTATGTTAAATCTGCAAGATGTATTAAAAGTAAATTAAGTATGCAATATATATGTATTATAACTGTTTTTAAAACTATATTATGCTTGTTTGGTAAGAAGTTGACACATTGTATTATAAGTGTATTAAAATGTGTGATAAATGTATTATCCATCAATAAAACTTGTATTTTATGTGAATAATAAATTGTTCTTAGTAATATGTATTAAAACTGTATTATAAATGTATTAAAAGTGATCAAGTGAAAAAAAAATGATATTGCTATTAATGGTAAATATTTTTTTATTTATAGTATATTTATGTAAGTTTTCCAAAATAAATAATACACCAATCTTTAAAACTTTGTATTATCATATGCTTTCCGGTAATATTGGGGAAAAAAATAACTGATACACTCGGTCGGTTCGGTTTTCATTGATTTTCTTAATTATTCTTTAATGCAAAAATGTACGATAACTATAATAATTTTTTATAAAAAGAAAATTGACAGAGGCCATCAGTTTTTTACTTCTTTTTTTCTCAAAAAAATTAAGGGGTTCCGATCGATTATTGAAGTGCAACACTGCAGTTGAAGAATATAAATTAAAAACAACTGAAGTATATCATTACGATACCCTAGGAAAAAGGAAGGACATCTATATATATTTAATAACTTTAAACATGGTTTTCAAACTTGTGGACAAATTGATGTACCTCTATATATGAGATGATGATATTGAAAGGTTTTCGGCTAATAAGTCACATTTGTTCCTATTTGTGTTTGGGTCTATATGCAGTGGGTGTACGCACGATTTTTTCAAAGCGATCTCACCATTAAAAGGACAAAAATGGCTCAAGAAAAAAATCAATGAAAGTTTTATTTTAGGCCTCTTGGAGGCCTCATTTAATTAGATAATATTATAAAATTTTAAATTAAACCATTCACATCTTCATATTATTAAATAAAGTTTTATACAACATTATTCAACATGAGATTGCATTGCAAATAAATGATTAACATCTTTAAAAAATATGTAAAAAATAAAATTATTGTTATGAACATATAAGAATAAAAACTCAAACACATAATAAAAAAAAAATAGAATAGCAAAAAAATATTAATCTGATGTGGAGATTCGAGAGGCAAATAACAATGATTGATGAACAAGAACGGAAAGAAAATTGAACAAACTCACAAGTCAGAAATATACTAATACAAGGATTTAAGGAGTCAACACTATTTTTATTTAACTATAACTCTAATTGATAAAGGAGATTTTGAGTTTTATATTAATTCTAAAAAAAAAAATGTTAGATTTTGAATGAATTTAAGTGGGTGGGTAGGTTTTTAATGAAGGGACCTATTGTTTTGAATTTAAAACAAAAATTTAATAATTTTAAGAAAAGAAAAAATTAAAATGTGAATAAAACAAACAGAAAAAGTGAATAAAAAACAGAGAAAGAAAAACGTACCCCCTGGGAATCGACCAGTGACGTCGCGTAAAGACTGTGGCGCGTCTGCCATACGAGCTAGCTACATTATGTTGCAAGGAGTGCCCTGTAAAGTCTTTTACCCTTTAGTTGTTTTTTATTTATTTTTAATATAGGTATATTCGGTAAAAAAAATCAACGAAACCGTGTCACGTGACAGTGCCTAAATCCACCCCTGTCTATATGGACAAGGTG
This sequence comes from Solanum stenotomum, assembly GCF_019186545.1. Taxonomy (NCBI): domain Eukaryota; kingdom Viridiplantae; phylum Streptophyta; class Magnoliopsida; order Solanales; family Solanaceae; genus Solanum; species Solanum stenotomum. The sequence continues at coordinate 17,842 of NW_026035519.1, forward strand.
CGCTATTCCAATGGACAAATAGTAGTTATGGATCCTAACGAATAGTTTTTGAGATGTTGGGTTAGTATAGAGGATAATTGATCTCCTCGGGTTGGTAGCCCAGATGAAACAAGGATATTCTACTTATTAGTAGTCCAATGAAGTTTTCCATTCACAAACTTACCTGACTGTTATTGTGGCACCAAACATCGATAATTATCAACAATTCTTCGCAAATCACTCTATAGATTATACTAGTAAAATTACCCGCGCCTCGTGCGAGAATTTAATATCACGAAATTTATAAAATAATACTTAAGACCTATCCGTCATTAAAATTAAAACACTATATTATCTTACATACAAAATTAGGTAGTCACGAACATTAATAATTTCATAATTTATCATTTTGCTTCCAGGAAGTGTTACTATTTGATATATTTGGGAAATCAAATATACATCAACCTGAGATATTAAATTTTCTAATAAATAAATAATCATTTTTGAAGGGATAAATACATTTTAAAAGACCTAAAAAAGTGAACAAATATTCTAATTTTAATGTGTAGAAAGTTCAGCCCTACCTTTTGCTTTACATATATCATTTTAAAGTTTCACATTTAAATATATCATAAGAAATTATTAAAATGGAAAATTAAAGGAAGAATATATCATATTGGACAGCAATTCAACTTATCATATATACTTGAAAGAGAAAGATATTACACAAAAGGATTCAGTTTGTTTGGGTGCTTTTTAAAAATCAACGTACCAGTGTGATGGAGTTCAATTTGAAACTACACTTCTATGAAGCACTTGTGTATTTATCTGTCTTTGGGATTAAAAGAGGCTCCAGTCAAGTCAAATTCCTCTATAGGTCATTTGGCACTTCATGTCAAAAGTTATTAATTTTTGTCTTCTTTTCCTGGTTCACTTCGCACATCAAGGTACGATAAGGTTTTTAAGGTCTTTGTGTCCTTACAATGGCATACCAAATTTGAATTTTGTCTTCAAGAGATGGTAGTATAGATCTTTAAGGGATTTTTTTATTGTACCTTCAACAATTGCAGTAGAGAAAACTTGTGTGAATACTCAATTAACGTGTGTTATTTAATTTATACCAAAAAATACTTATAGCAATAGCTTTGCAGAAACATAAACAACAAAGTTTAAAACATGTACTCAAAAACAAAAATTAATAACATAAGCATAGATTAATGACTACAAAAAATATATCAGGATCTATAACAATAGAATGAAAATAGAAAGGAAAAAATCGAGCCCACTGAGTGCACAATGTCCCCTTAATGAAATTATTCCCCTCTAGTTCTTGAAATTTAAAGGAATAAATCCTCACTGAATAGAACGATTCTATTCATCAATGTATTGATACAAAAATAACATTGTCAGTGAGCCACTCAACAAGAGCAAATTACACGAATATTTAATTGTGCTGTAGAAGAAAAAGAAGAAGTTCAGAATTTTCGTTTTTTTAAAATGAGAGGTAATCCCTCTATTTATAGACAACAAAGGGTAGTGTGAAAAAATACTTATTGTGCCTTATCGGAAAGGTCACAACTCTTTGGAAAAGTTACAGCCTTTCGAAAAGTTCACAGTCTTTCATAAAAGTCACAACTTTTCAGAAAAGTCGCAACTCTTCATAAAAGTCGCAACTTTTCGTGAAAAGGGAAGGATAGTTTTGGAAATAAATAAATTAAAAGGGAATCATGGTTTGTGGTGGTGCCACGTAGGCGTGCCTGGGATTCTCTTTTATATATACTAGTAAAATTACCCGCGCTTCACACGAGAATTTATAAAATAATACTTTTAACTTATCTGCCATTAGAACTAAAACACTATATTATCTTACATACAAGATTACATAGTAACAAACATTAATAATGTAAAAGAAAATATAACATCTTATAATTTATCCTTCAATCAATCTTCTTTAATTTGATTTTATAATTTATCCTTTTTCTTTCGGGAAGTGTTACTATTTGATATTTTTTGGGGAATCAAATGAACATCAACCTGAGATATTAAATTTTCTAATAAATGAATAATCGTTGGTGAAATGATAAATAAATTTTAAAAGGCTTAAAAAAGTGAACAAATATTATTATTCTAACGTGTAAAAAGTTCAACTCTACCTTTTGCTTTACATATATCATGTTAAAATTTCTCATTTAAATGTATCATAATTAATTATTAAAATGAAAAATCAAAGGGAGAATGTATCATCATATTGGACAACAATTGAACTTATTATATATACTTGAAAGGGAAAAAAATATTACACAAAACTATTCAGTTTGTTTGAGTGTTTTTTAATAATCAACATAACATACTGATGGAGTTCAATTTGAAATTACACTTCTATTCCAATCGCAGTGTCGAGAAACACATTTACTACTTCAAGAAAAATATTTACAACTTGTAGTAAACTTGAGAATCTGTCCATATTTCATATTTAATATGAGCAATTAATTTATTTTGTAGTTATCTATGTCTGTGTGCAGAAGAAGAAGAAGAAGAAGATCAGATTTTTTGTTGTTTGAAAATGAGAGGAAATCCCTCTATTTATAGACAACAAAAGGTAGTGTGAACAAATGCTTATTGTGTCTCATCAGAAATGTCACAACTCTTTAGAAAAGTTATAACCCTTCGAAAAGGTCACAACTTTTCATAAAAGTCATAACTCTTCATAAAAGTCATAACCTTTCATAAAAGTCATAACTTTTCATAAAAGTCATAAATTTTCATAAAAGTCACAACTCTTCATAAAAGGCACAACGTTTCATAAAAGTCACAACTTTTCATGAAAGGAAAATGCTAATTTTGAAAATAAATAAATTAAAAGGGAATTCTAGTTTGTGGTGGCGCCACGTAGGCGAGCCTAGGGTTCTTTATGTATATATATATATATATGATATTTTCACCTCAATTTGAACTGAACTTTATATATGTTTGTGAATGCCAAAGATAACCACTACCTTATAAACATCATATCCAAAACCATATACTCGTCCAAGGTAATTTTAGGATAAGACAATTTCTTGTACTTTCTAATTGATGGATTCCATAGACAAATTTGTGTATCCCGACTGACAAGACAAATGCATCCATTGACAGAATCTTCAATCGAAACACAACAAACTCACTAAATAAAGACCTAAGACTACAAGCTCTAAAGCTGTACTTAGGACTTAGAGCCCGTTTGGATTGACTTAAAAATTGGTCAAACCTACTTTTAAGTCCGTTTTGACTTCTGAAAGTGTTTGACAAAATAAATACAAGTTAAAAATGACTTAAAATAAATTATGAAGTGTTTGGCAAGGTAAAAAATGACTTAAAATAGGTCAGAAACCAAAAGTAGGTCTCCCCTACTTTTTATTTTTTGACTTAAAAGTCATTTCAGTTTGATTTTTTATTTTTGACTTAAAAGCTACTTTTTTTTAAGCCAATCCAAACAGGCTTACACTCATCATAACTTGGGGTGGTAAATTGTTTAAATTGCCAACTCTTTTTGAACAAGTATTTTCTTAATATACATGACAACTAACAAGGAACCGATGGAGTATCTATTATCTACTTTAACCTGGAGGCAATAGGGTTAAATTGGTCATTCAATAATATAGATTTCAAGGAGTAAATTATGTGTTTGCAGAGCCATTGGATTCCTGTTATCACACCTGTATTGAAGGAAGTGCACCAATGTATTTGCAGGAGCCGTAAAACTACGTTCTCGAGCTTGAGGTTTGAATTTATTAACAGTAGTACAGAAACATCAATCAGAATGCACAATGTCCACTGAAAACACTTGGCAGTAAGGTTTCACTGGTTAAGTACATAACTCTGCCATAACACCAGGTGAAGTGAAAAGATCTTTTTTTATGTTTGAAATGATTCATGACAGTATCCCTACTACATGCTCTTGTTTGTAGTATTTGGACCGAAAGTACTAGTTACAGTTTCTCCTTAGCGGAAGCGGATCTATAGCAACCATGACTCGTGTCATCATATGTACAGTAACTTTGAAGTTACGTATGCTCAAGGGTCTTAACTGTATCATCGGTATATATAGTAACTCCTAACTGATGGTTAACCTGATCAACAACAAAATGCATGGTCCTTGGCAGATTAAGGACATTATTGATCCAGAGAGGTCAATTCTCTTTTGTTCATATTTAAAAACAATGAACCTCACATCATCATGTCCATGGTTCTTCCTAACAAGCAGTCAATGATATAGCTGACTGTTATTATGTCGTACACTCATGATCCTGCTCTGTTTTAATTTGAACAGAATATTGAAAAGATAGACAACGACTGAATCATCAAAGGATTTTTGCATTAAAAGAATGCTTTATGGTTCTATCTACTCCTACCAATTAAGAAAAGGCGCACACGTCACATAAATTACTAGTCTAAGACAAAACTATATGCAACTTAACTTCTCTTTTCGACATACTACATACGTACTTTGAGGCCTTAAAATGAAACTAGAATAGTAAATTCACATGAACTGAAGAGAATAACAGAACATCGAATGTAGTTTGTGTCACTCCCCGAGCCTACACCCTGGACGTGGCTGGCACTCGAAGACCATTGCTGGCCCCCAAGCAAACCCTTGGCTTGGCTTTCTTAACTCAGCGGAAACTTAACTCGACAGCATAACTCAATGCAATGAAAGGTTATAAAATAACCAACTGATAAAAATCTGGCCAAAAAGGCAACTCGAGTCCCAAAATAGAATATTTACATATATATATAGATGAGAGACTCAAAACCAACTGACTGACTGTCTATGAAGCCTCTATATCACTGAGATGGATGTTGGGACAGACCCCGCAACATCCTAATAAAACAAAACTAAGAGAACAACATAATCGAGTTCTTCAGAACACAAAGAGGCTCACCACTGACTCTGGAGTGCTCAGCTGGATCAACGGTGTGCTGAATGTTGAGCCTGGGTACTTGTGTCTGCATCGTCATAAGATGCAGGCCAACTGGCATCAGTACATTGAATGTACGAATATGCGAGCTGGAAAGCTAAACCATAACTTAAGCTTGAAAGGAGTACAAAGGAACTCTTACCTTGGCTCTATTCAACTCATGAATAACTGAACTCAATATATAAAGCAATAAGACACATGCAATATATAAAGCTTGTAAACAGTGTAAACAACTTAGCTTGTTAAAGATAAAACAATAACAACTCAAATTCACTTATATAAAAGTAATATAACTTTAGTGGGAGATTCTTTAACCGACAATCACCACTATGAGCCCTAGTGGTGATACAACGTTTTACCTCACGTTGCCCAAGGACCATCCTATACCCTGTCTGATATAGGAAGCTAACTTTACTAAGTAGATCCACTAGCTTAACTTTACGTGATCATCTAAAAAGTATGACCCGTTAAATCCCATGTTGGCGCATGGTTCTTATAGAGAGTTGAGTTAATATGAACTCGTGTCCCCAATTCGGTGCTCAAGACTACTCCCAAAAATACTTAGCTCATAAGTGTTTTAAACACATCTTTCTTTATTTGAGATAATTACTCAAAACTTTGCCCGAAGTCTCACTTGGAATCGATGTTCCTTTTTCTTGAAAACTAGCCCAAAGGCTCTTTTGGAATCATAGTTCCTTTCTTACTCAAATGTAAAAACATTTAGAAACTTCCTTGGGAATACATAGTTCCCTAATAACTCTTGAGAAATGAACTCAACTTTATACTCTTTACTCAACTTGAAACTCTTGACTCGTGACTCTTTACTCTTTACTTGACTTGAAACTTGAGCCTTAAAATGAAGTTAAAACGTTCAACAAAGACTCTTGAAAAGCTTTAGAGACTTGCTTTGACTCCCTTCTTGAACTTCTAGACTCAACTCTTAACTTCACTTGACTTGGAAACTAACTCTCCTTGAATTGAAATTATGAATTCAAGGTGTTTGATCACATGTTATGGACGAGTTCTTGACGTTTAAACGTACCTTGGGGTGTTGGAAACAACTATGAAACATAGGTACAATACCAAGGAACATGCATGAGAAAGCATGAAAAGAATGGAGAAACTTGGTGTCCTTGGCGCTCTGCAAGGCGCGGAGCGCCAGCCCTTGAAGCTTAGAAGGGACCTGCTGGCGCTCTGCTTGGCCCACCGCCCCAAGGGCTGGGCTTCAGAGCCCCTCTTGGGGCGCGCTGGCTGGCGCGACACCCCAGCCCTTTTCCCCGAAAACTTGACTTTTCTCCTTCCTTTTTCCAACTCTAAACCTTCAAAACCTCAAAGGTTCCAGCCCCAAACACTTAGAATCATTACAACCCTCAACATACAATAGATTCAACACAAAACACCACCGGAAACATCCACCAAACCAACAAGAACTTCAACACAACACAACTACAACTTCAATAAACATCACTACAAGATTTCAACAACCATAACTAAATATTTTCTCGAAATTAAACGAGTCTGGCGTGTGGGGGGAAAGAACCAACCCAACACTATGAACTCACATACCTAAAAGGGATCACCCCCGACGATATCCACGACGATCCTTGACGAAACCTTGCTTGATATTTTCTTTCTCCTCTTCTTCTTCTCTTCACTCACAAACCCTTACTCTCACTCTTTAAAATGAGGAAAACTGATCAAAATCAGTCTAACACACTAATATATATCCAAAATAAAAGGCTAGGGAAAAGACCAAAATACCCTTACAAATTTCCGGACGGATTCCCTGCCAACTGCCCAACTTTCAAAGGGCATAACTCGCTCATACAAACTCGGAAATGAGCAAACTCGATGGCGTTGGAAAGACCAATCCACTAACTTTGCAACCATACTGGAACTACACCTAGATCATCTTGATCTAGGAGTTATAACTGTTCAAAGTTGGCCAAAAATTCATTATTTTCCATACTTAGCCAATTTTTTTCCATATTTTTGAACTCCTTCCAAAAATGACTATTTCCAATTCTAAGCTTTTTTCATAGTTATTTCAAATTGCCGGATGTTACAGTTTGCCTGTTCTGAATGCATTAAAGATCACCAACGAGGAAAGATTTAAGGAATAAATAGTTGATTGAATGCATTAATAAACTATATTAAGTTTGTATTAGTATATGACAGAGATAAACAACTTAGTACAAAATGGAGCATCCTTGCTCAAAGTTGTTTAGGCTCGACATCTTTGAATTCCTGCAATGTGCTAATTCAGAATTACTTTTTTGAATATGCTTGCCCTTCAGAAACAACGGTTATGTATTGATAAGTTTTTATGTTCCTTGATGTTTTGATGATCTCCTCACAAGTGCAGGGACCTGGTCCTCTGCAAAGTATGAATACTCGTCCAGTGGTCAAAGTGCTGGATAGCTGGAAATCTGTCTGCGTTAGAAAGTTGGTGAGCTACAGAGTACTCCACCAATCAGAAGCAATGAGGTTGCTTGTACGTTTGGTAGTATTTCTTCATGGTATTTATCAAACAACAAACAACATTATCATTCATTCATTCAAAAGGGAAAAAGTTTTTTTCAAGCTTCAAGAACATCAAGGGATCTGATCGATAGCTTCAAGAGCTTCTTGTACTAGCTATTATTTTGTTTGCTTGTAATAGTGCTTACATTGTAGGATTCGTTTCGTTGTGATAAGAAACGTTTCAACTTGTGTGAATCATTGTGAGTTCTGAGTTAGAGTTAACTTGGTTCTTACTCTAAAATCTATATTAATCAGGATAGGATTAGTATAGTGGGTAGTGTGGGATCTACTCTAGCTCGTCTAAGTAATAGGAGGTGTTACTTAGAGTTGGGATTAGCAGGCTAATCTTGGTTTGTAACTGGCTTTTACTTTTGCTTAGAGAAGATTAGTGAAAAGCAGTTCTAAAAGTCGTGGCAGGCCAGGTCGTGGTTTTACTCCCTTGAGCAAAGAGGTTTCCACGTAAACTCTCTTGTCAATCTTTACTTTTCAGCACTTGTTCTTTACTATTTTAGTTTCAACTGTGCTGAGGACCTGGTTCCATTGATACTGGTGGACGCATACATTCCAGCATGTATCTTTCTGGTGCGGGTTACGTGCTCTATTATTAGCTTCATATATTGTAGCTGCAATTTGTAGAAAACGGTTAAAAAAATGGAAACATTAACAATTAAAAGGGAAAAACATAACCAAAGGAACTAGTGACATTTACTTCATTTGTTTATTCTATATTAGCATAGGGTAATTGATCAAACAAGTTTTCGCTGGTATCCTACAACATAATGCTGAAAAGATGCATAAAGGTTCATTTCGGAGGGTTGGGAAGTTTTTAAGATAAGTAGCAGATGGAATATAACATCTGCTACTTATACTAACAGGCATTCAAGGGAAGGAAACCTTCCATTACGACAATATTACGAGCTAAATTAGATTCCTAAAATACACTCTCCTTGCAATGTCGTCTTTCTTATGTTAATGTTACTACCAAAGTGGAAGAAGAGAAGATAGTCCCGAAGAAAAGACAATTATCAATTAGCAGCAAGGGAAGACCAAAATCCAGCCCGCAAGAAAATGAACACTTAGCTATTCGCAGCAAGGGAAAAGACAAAACTAGATACTTTACCCAACCTTGATCCTTGTACAAGAATTGATGAGATTCCTCTATTTTCCCTGGTTAAGTTTTTATCAGTCGAAAAAATTAATGAAGTCGTCCTAGATCAAAAACAACTCTAAGTAGGACCTAAGCTAAGATTTTCAAGTCCTTGGTGCTTCTTTGGTTTTTACACTGTCTCGAGGTATAACAACTGCTCGAAACACTGCTCAATAAGAGAAACAATTTCCAGTGCCATTTAGCATGAAGTTGAATAAAAAATTATTGTTACTTGAAATTAGAGCACAAGGGAAAATGAATAACAAGCTCCCCTAGCAACATAGTTTTAAAAATAAGCATAATTCAACAACACTTGACAAGAAAGTACTCTTACAAGTTATTTGTTACTTCGTTGTTTCTCAACCTGAGCTTCTTTTTTTGTTGCATCCTCAGTCCCTACGGTAGAAAAAGGACAAACTAGGCTTTCAATGTAGATTTCCGCTTCATCCCAATTATTAAAGTTAATAACTTTTGAAGATCTGAGCAGGTCACCCTTTGGATTGTATATCATGAAACTTGATCCAAACACAACCAAAATTTCACTTCCACTTGCCATGTGTAAATGTATTTGCCCAAGATATCCATACACCGATTGATCCTCCGGAATCTTGATAGTAAACATCTTCATCCAAGATTCTTTAATCTCATACTCCTTCATAAGCCAAACATCTAACATATTTGTTTCGTCACAATCACAACAGACCGAAAGATTACTTCCCAACACTCCCAAGCTCAAAACCGCACCTCTTCCTCTTTTCCAATAACAGGGTAAGTTCCATCCCTCCCCATTTCCCATCAGCCAAATCGAAAGACATGATGCTTCGTTTAATACACAGTTTAGGATCTATAATAGTAATCCAATGAAGTTTCCCATTCACAAACCTACCTGGCTGCTGTAGTGGCACTATACTTGGACAATTATCAACCGTTCTCCAAGAATCACTTTTTAAACTATATCTTTTTACCTCAATATGAAGTGAAATGTTGTTATATATAAAAATATCGACTACATTATAATCATCATGAAACTTATCAAATCCAAAGCCATATACTCGGAGGAAATACACCAAAGTAGTTTAATTTTAGGATTAGGCAACTTCTTGTACTTTCTAATTGATGGATTCCATAGAAACAATTCCTTCTCCCGACTAACAAGACAAATCAATCCATTGACAGAACCTACAAAATAAAAACCACATGGAACTTGCCTGGGATAATCCAAGTCGCTTGCCTCGATAAATGAGTTATTAAATAAAGAGCTAACACTACAATCTTGAAAGTTGCACACAGTACATTCAAACATCATAACCTTATGGTGGGTGTATTCGTTGTTATTGGCATTTAAGCTGAGATGAGTTTTCACAAATTCAGGACTAGAGATCAAAGCAAACCAAGATTTTGAAGCGCACTTAAATTTCAAGAGGGATTTTACTGGAAGCCTCGAGAGCATTTCATTAACGAGTTCGGCTGGCAGAAACGGAATTGAATTTTCCATGGTTGATGAAAATTGAGAATTGATTTTACTTATATGCATCTAGTTATACATATACTAAAACCCTATTCGTATAAAACTCCTTTTATCAATTTATTTTGGTTGCTTCCTAAAACGAGTCAAACTAATTAAACCAATTAATGTTTGATAGTGAATTCACATATATTTTTTTAATTATTTTTAAATAAAATTTAAATATTTAGAGGTTACATAAAATATTAAAGAGCAACTTTCACATATAGCAAACACAAAAATCATATTTATATGTTATAGTTATAGTTTGCATATATAAAATAGTTATCAATTCAAAATAAATATGTCAAAATAAAGGGGGTAGCACACAATATTTTTTTTATAAATATGTAGAAGGAAACTTTGTATAATCATATGCTTTCCGGTAATATCGGGAAAAAATTTGATAGACTCGGTCGGTTTTCAATGATTTTCTAATATTTTTTTAAAGAAAAATCGATGGAGAAACGTCGATTATTTTTCATGCATAAATGTACTAAAACTATAATATTTTTTTATAAAAAGAAAATGGACTTTAAACATGGTTTTCAAACTTGTGGACCAATCAATGTACCTCTGGGTGCTTGGGCCTGTATGGACAACTTGTGTTATTCTGTTAAAGAATGACAACAGTCCACATTGGTGATTAATGAGATGGGTGAACTCCTTATAAGGCTTGTGCAATCATCCCCCTTTGCACTAGCTTTTGGGGTGTGAGCAGGAGCGAACCCACATGGAGTTCTCTGGGTGCTGAAGCACCCATTAACTTCCCGATCTTAAAAAAGCAACCACAATTTTAGAATCTTGATATCAGCCACTGCTCATGTGTATTATGCAACTTAATCTCCCGAAAATATAAACAATCATGATCTTCCATGTCTATTTACTCATTCTTTCTCATCGGTCTAATTAAGAAAAATGAAAAGGGAAGGCAAAATATTCTTTTCTAGCGACTTCATTTAAGTTCTCCAACTCAAAAACAAAAAAAATCCTCCTTCTTGTTGGTTTTCCTTTTTGGTAATTACAATAGTATGTGAAGGTATATTGTTCCTCCTACTTTTTTCTTGAACCAATCCAAAGAATTCTGATTGGCTATGGCATTGAACTGGAAAAAAAATGCTCTTGTTGAGAAAATTTAGCGCTAAATTACGCTTTTTGATTGACATAAGTTTATATTAAAAATAGTGACACCCATAATCGTAAAATCCTAGATCCGCCATAGGGTGTGAGTTAGGACTGAGATCTAATTTAAAATGGTAACAGAGCAGGACCCATCTCACCCAATGTTCGGGCCCCCAAAAGTCAAAGTTGTCCCTCAAAAAATTAAAACTGTCCACGCACTAGATGCTCAGCATGGGACGTGAGGTGGGGTGTCAAAGAATGACAAAAGTCCCACATTGATGGTTAATGAGATCGGTGGACTCTTTATAAGGCTTTGGCAATCCTCTCCCCCCCTTGAGCTAGCTTTTGGGCTGTGAGTTAGGCCTAAGACTTAAAGCTGTTTTTTGAAGGCTAGTAAAACCTGCATGACCAAAACAAGTAGTAGTAATTAATTAACTCATATTCATAAATGTTGTGTTTGAATGTGTATATATATACCTGGTTTTCCTTTCAATTTCTGCCATAAATAATCAAAGTGATTAAGATGGTGGACACAAAAAAGACGGTAAGAGAGCCTGCTGGAATTTTGAATTTGCCAACGTTATGTTCCATAGTGGCAGCTTGTTCAACAGAAAATGTAATCATTTGTGCATAAGTTGTCCAGAAAAGTATAGTTGTGGCCCAAATTGGAATCAACCTAGCCATCATTTTAACTTCCTCCACTCGAGTGACTGTGCACAACTTCCATGGATTTGGATTTAAATCATGATCCACAAAATCTCCTTGTGCTACAATAGTCTTGTATAGCATGACAACATCATACGGAACATCCATCTTCCTTTTCCTTGTAGCAGCCAAAATGACTTGAAATATTTGAACTATAGCACTTCCTGAACTTCTCTTGTACCGATACCTTTTAGTACCCGAGAAAAAGATTATAATCGCAATCACCATAGATATACAACAAATACCATAAGCCCAGCTTCTTCCAACTTCATGCTGAACATAAACATGCACTGTAACTGCTGCCAATATTCCAATGCTTATGAATATGGGGAGGTAAATAGTTTGAACAAGTATTTTTTCAGTATACATGACAACTAAAAAGGAACGGATTGAGTATCTATTATCTACTTTTACCTGGCAATTATAGGGTTAAATTGGTCATTCAATAATATAGATTTCAGGGAGTAAATTATGTGTTTGCAGAGCCATTGGATTCTTGTTTTCACACCTGGGCAGAGTGACCACTTCTCTTGTGTTTGGACCAATGTAGTATTTGGACCGAACATACTAGTTTAGGAGACTAACAGTTTCTCCTTAACGGAAGCGGATCTATAGCAACCATGACTGGTGTCATCATATATATAGTAACTATGCTCAAGGGTTTTAACTGTATCTAGAATAGTAAATTCACATGAACTGAAGAGAAAACAGAACACCCAATGTAGTGTCTCAGTGTACTGATAATTCAAATTTGAACATATTTGACTGAAAATCTAATAACTTTTACAAATGAAATGGTGCATTTGGAGATAAAGTGACTGCATCACCAATCCAATAAAAAATAAAATTTGTCCCTAGAAAGAGCCAGCTTTCCACTTTCGAACTCTACTGGATGCCAGTTCTGATTTTCCCAATCAAATTTGTAGGTTGTTACTTCTTGTAATTTACAACGCAAAGGCCTGCTTTCATGACTCGAACTCTTCACATTCATTAAACAATCCATAAAACATGAAATCATTTTACTAGTTGTGACAAGGAAGACTTTTTTAGGATGGCAATTCCATTGCAAATTTGCATCCACAAAAATCTTAGGAATTTGATCTCCTATATACTTTAGTGATACCAAATTTGGAGCATTGATAATATCCAACATAGGATACCCTTCCTCAGCATCAAAATAGTACAAGTGTTCAAGAGTTGATGCTTCAATTTTAACACGTTGGTTTCTAAATGTCTTAATAGTAACTGACTTGATCCTTTGAAGATTCAACAACTCAATCTTTTTCAACCCAAAACAATGCTCTAGGACGAGACTGACAATCAATGAACATTTATTAAGTAGAGTCTGGAGCATGTTATTGTCTAAACTTATATAAGAAAGAGAAAGCTTTCTCAACGAATTGTAGTTCACCACATCACTAGATAACGGAACACGCTTCTAATTAAAACCATTCAGAACCAATTATCTTAAAGATTTCGCTGCAAAGATTGTGAAAATAGATAAGGTGTATGATGTATAGCGAGGAACT
>NW_026035520.1:0-1797 GCF_019186545.1 Solanum stenotomum
TTTATAACTTGAAAAGTTAACTTTGGTCAACCTTCTTGGAAAACGTGCTCAGATGAAAATTTTGACAGCTAGGTTAGCTTTGGAATATCGATTTTGGTCTAGAACGACCCTTTGTTCACTTCCCGAGGCTTTAGATGGCAGTTGTGGAATCTGACTCAAAACGATACTGGGTGTGGGACCCACTTTTCATCAAAGCGATCTCCAAATGGAAATTCCGCCTTCACCGTTGAGTCCGAAATATCATTTTCAATCAGATTCCATATATGGTTTGTATTTTTTCGACTCCGAATGAGTCCGGAACATCAAAATTTAAGTTTGAAGGGTTGTAGAATTCTAACGCGGCGGTGACGTGGCAGAGCCACGCGACGCCACTTGGCAGCGGATGGAAATCTGGAAATTTCCAGATTTTAGGACGAATTTCGTCTATTATTTCTTTCACATCTTCAACATAAGATTTCTCCTCCATTTTAAGCCCGAATTAAGTGATTCAAAAGGCTAACTTCAAGAGAATTTTGTGGGGAATCTAGAGGTGATCTCAGGAACGCGAGGGGAGGCTTCGTTTGAGGTAAGAAATCGAATTTAGCTACTGCTAGGGTGATTTTCGAAATGAATTGTTGTTGAATTTCGAAATGTGAGATCTTGATCATCTTAGGTCCGTTTTGAGTCATTCTTGAGGCTAACTTGTAGAGTTTTTCGCAAGGATCGTCGTGGTATAATCTGTTTGGGTTGGAAGGGTCTCGTTTTTCCAGAAATGGGTGATCAAGGGGCTGCTAGTGTTAATTGTTGTGGCTGATTTGCTATGTTTTAGTCATCTGTTTGTGCTAAATTTTGGGGTATTAGTTTAGTAAGGTATTTGGGACGTTTTCACGGATTCGTTTTCGGGATTCCAATTGTGGGTCCTACAATCCTGTTTTAGTCCTGATTTTGGGTCCGTCTCCGAAAAATATAATTTTAGTGTCAATATATTCGTAATGACAAGGTGATTAACCTTTTGTTAGTGGGGAAGCATTTGGAGATCATTCGGAGGGGAAAAGTTCCGGTACCATGAGTTGGAGCACGCGTGGTCGGCTTTCAGGTAGGCTATGGCTTTCCCTCGTGAGATTAAGTATGTTTAGGCATTTGTTATTGATTTGCTTGAGTATGGAGGGGTTCGGGTGTCGAGCATGCTAAATTTCTATAATCCCTGCCTTAGACCTTATTTCGGGAAAGTGTTGGATTATGACAGCATGTCTCTTGATATTATTGAACATCCATACCTTGTGGTGTATATGATAATATTGATTTGAAGTATGTTTGGCCTTAGTCTAGGCTTAGACTAGTGTTGCCATAGACTTGCGAGGTTTCGGATGTCGTTGGGCAGTAGAACTTTTTCCGACGTCGTTTCGGACGGTCTGCTCCTTATAGACTGATATAGCAGACTTGAGTCTGATAGTCGGTAACTCAGCTTATGACCTTGTATCCATAATGCCCTACTTTTCTTTTAGCTACAGTACCCGGTTAGAGTCCGTGGTCCAGCTTACTTATGTCTAGGCTTAG
The DNA here is from genome assembly GCF_019186545.1 of Solanum stenotomum. Taxonomy (NCBI): domain Eukaryota; kingdom Viridiplantae; phylum Streptophyta; class Magnoliopsida; order Solanales; family Solanaceae; genus Solanum; species Solanum stenotomum. The sequence continues at coordinate 1,537 of NW_026035520.1, forward strand.
CTACAGTACCCGGTTGAAGTCCGTGGTCCAGCTTACCACCTGTGATTTGGTTTTGGCTACAATACCCGATTAGAGTCCGTGGTCCAGCCCACCTGTGCCCGACCTTTGGCTACAGCACCCGGTTCGAGTCCGTGGTCCAGCCCATATAGGTTGACTCATTAGCTATAGTACCCGGTTCGAGTCCGTGGTCCAGCTTGCATGTGGTGTATTCCCAATTCCTCACTAAAGCTTTAATTTAGTCTTGATTACTCTCATCTGTAG
>NW_026035521.1:0-561 GCF_019186545.1 Solanum stenotomum
AATCAGAAGATAGAAGCGGTGAAAAACTAGCCAAGACCTACAACGCCTACGGAGATCCGTAGTTTCCTTGGATTGGCAGGTTATTACAGAAGGTTCGTTGAAGGATTTTCTTCCATTGCTGCACCCTTAACAAAGCTAACACACAAATAAACCAAGTTTCAGTGGAGTGATGAATGTGAAAGAAGCTTCCAAGAGCTGAGGAATAAACTAACTTCTACACCGGTATTGGTACTTCCAGAAGGAACAGAAGGGTATGCAGTCTATTGTGATGCTTCGGGGGTGGGCCTAGGATGCGTTTTGATGCAGCATGGTAAGGTAATAGCTTACGGCTCAAGGCAGCTGTGGCCACATGAGAAAAATTATCCAACTCATGATCTAGAACTAGCAGCAGTTGTATTTGCTTTGAAGATATGGCGCCACTACTTGTATGGAGTTCATGTTGACATATACACTGATCACAAGAGTTTGCAATATATCTTTAAGCAAAAGGACCTAAATCTGAGGTAGCGAAGATGGCTGGAGCTATTAAAAGATTATGACATTGATATCTTGTATCATCCC
>NW_026035521.1:1554-1796 GCF_019186545.1 Solanum stenotomum
GAGGACTAGAATTTTCTATAGGGGATTGGGTGTTCTTGAAGGTGTCACCAATGAAAGGGGTAATGAGGTTTGGTAAAAAAGGAAAATTGAGTCCACGCTATATAGGGCCATATAAGATTATTCGAAGAGTTGGCCAAATAGCCTATGAGTTAGAGCTACCACAAGAGCTTTCATCAGTTCATCCAGTGTTTCATGTCTCGATGCTTCGGAAATACATAGGTGACCCATCTCATATTACTCCT
>NW_026035522.1:0-443 GCF_019186545.1 Solanum stenotomum
AATTCCGAAGCCATTCAACTTCTTCACCGGCCTTATCTAAGGCAATGAATTCAAATTCCATTGTGGAGCGGGCGATACATGTCTGTTTGGATGATTTCCAAGAGACTGATCCTCCACCAAGTGTAAACACATAACCACTTGTGGATTTTACTTCATTTGACCCGGTGATCCAATTTGCATCACTATATCCTTCAATCACGACAGGATATTTATTATAATGCAAAGCATAGTGTTGTGTATGCTTCAAATAACCCAACACACGTTTCATTGCCATCCAGTGAGTTTGATTTGGATTACTAGTGAACCGACTCAGTTTGCTAATAGCACATGCTATATCTGGTCGCGTACAATTCATAATATACATCAAACTTCCCAACACTCTGGCATATTCCAATTGAGAGTCACTTTCGCCTATATTCTTTTGAAATGTAAAGCTTAAATCA
>NW_026035523.1:0-247 GCF_019186545.1 Solanum stenotomum
TTAATGTAATTTTTTTCAAAAAATATGTTTGACTGTCCATGTCCCAATTTATGTGGCACATGTAAAGTTTTGACAATTAACCAAAATTTTAATACATTTAAAAAAAAAAATTTAAGTCGTTAAATTTTAAGTAATTTAAATTGTTGTATTATTTATTACAATTTATAATACTTTTAAAGTAGTTGAAATATTGTACTATTTATTATGATTTATAACAGTTTTTTTATTTATTTATGTCATATTATGG
>NW_026035524.1:0-701 GCF_019186545.1 Solanum stenotomum
GATGTGGGGTGCTCTCGGGTCGTTACAAATTTGGTATCACAGCATAAGATTTTGAAAATTGTTCATTAGGATTCAAAGTCTCATATGCCACGTCTACTAGAGTCTTGTTCATCAGTGTGAGTCGCGACACATCTATGAGCGAGAGGCTATAGGATGGTAGAAGTTTCACTTATTTCATTAATCTTGACGCCGTGCCTTAGAGTTTGGTCTATAAGTATCTTTCCTAATCCGTCTCTTGTGTTTATAGGATATGAATACGAGGGCTAATCCTAGTAGAGCGGAAGAGGAGGATGTGGATGGGGGAGTTCCTCCCCAAGGGCTTCAAGGTGACCAAGTCCCCATAGGCAATCAAGAGAATGACGTTTCGGTGGTTCCCCCGGCCATGACTAATTAAGAGATTAGGGCGTCTTTTCTAACTCTATCTCAAGCCATGACGGCTCAAGCAAATAGAGATGTGGGGCCTAGGGTGAATGCTAATGAGAGTACGACTGCCTTAAGGTTGAGAGACTTCGTAAGGAGGAATCCTCCTATACTTTTGGGCTGTAGAATTGGAGAAGATCCCCATGGATTCTTGGATGAGATTTACAAAATTGTGGATGCTATGGGAATATCTTCTTGAGAGAAATCGGAATTGGCTTCATACCAATTGAAGGAGGTGGCGCAAATTTGGAACACTCAATGGAAGGCAAATAGGCCGGAGG
>NW_026035525.1:0-701 GCF_019186545.1 Solanum stenotomum
ACGCCTTTTACTGATTCTTACGCGAGCCAAAATAGGATGAAAAAAAAAAGAAATTCAGACAAAGGCGATGGGTCATTCAGATAGATCTCGAAAAAATACAAGGATTCAAAAAAAAGATTGCGTCTAACGGACGTTCGAGCCGAAAGTTACGGCCATTTGAAATTCAGCATCATAAAGGTTGAAGGTGGCTTTGAATTTAGGAAACTTCAAACGGCCATAACTCGGGCCTCGAGTGTCCGTTTCGGGCGATTTTTTTTTTGAATCCGCGTATTTGTTCGAGATCTACGCAACCAAACTGCCTAAAGGCGGTTTGCGCATGCCTTTTTTCCCAAAAACGCCTTTTACTGATTCTTACGCGAGCCGAAATAGGATGAAAAAAATAAAAGGAAATTCAGACAAAGGCGATGGGTCATGCAGATAGATCTCGAAAAAATACGAGGATTCAAAAAAAAGATTGCAACAAACGGACGTTCGAGCCGAAAGTTACGGCCATTTGAAATTCAGCATCTTAAAGGTTGAAGGTGGCTTTGAATTTAGGAAACTTCAAACGGCCATAACTCGGGCCTCGGGTGTCCGTTTCGGGCGATTTTTTTTTTGAATCCGCGTATTTTTTCGAGATCTACGCAACCAAACTGCCTAAACGCGGTTTGCGCATGCCGATTCTCCCAAAAACGCCTTTTAATGATTCTTACGCGAGCCGA
>NW_026035526.1:0-2813 GCF_019186545.1 Solanum stenotomum
CGACTACTTGTAAATACCGACCTCCGGAGTTCGGAAATTACCGACCTCCATTTGAGGTCGGAAATTTTTAGGTCGGTATTCACTGTTTTTTTAGTAGTGAAGTTAACTTTGATTATTCTTGTTGCTACCGCAAGCGTGGAAAGAGCATTCTCATCAATGAAGTACATAAAGAATGATTTGCGTAATAGGATGGATGAAGATCTTTTGAATGGTTGTTTAGTTTGCTATATAGAGCGTAGTATATTTAAAAATGTAAGTAATTATGCCATTATTGACCGTTTTCAAAATATGAAAACTCGTCGAGGACAATCGTAAGTGAATGATGTTTTTTGCTAATATATTACTATATAAAGTTGCTACTACCTACTTGCTCGTCAACTTGTTCTCACCGTAAAATTTATATAATTGAATTAATTGTCTATTTTGAAGATAATGGTGCCCCCATGTTCTTGAGATCCTGGATACGCCTCTGGTTTGAGCTTGTATATTTTCTCTTCAATTACTATGCAAGTTATCGCACAATGATCATCTACTAGCCATCTTAGGGAAGACATAGATTGATCAAATTTCAATAAAACTTTTGTAAAACACTACTCTCATTCGACAACAACTTCTTAATACGTATGCAAATGTGAAAAGGTTGAGACTACAATTTCTTAAAAAGAAGATGAAAAACTTAAGAAAAGAAATATTTTGAAATCACATTTGACATTTAAATTATGAGTTATGCCAAATTAAGCAAACGAAACTTTTATCAAATTGAATACTTGAAATATTATAGGAATTTCATAATTGAAGTTCTTGATTTTAGCTTGTATATTTCTCTTCCATTTTTGTGCAACTTATCGCACACTAATTATAATATTTTCAAAGTTCTTGTACTAATTAAGCATGAGATACATGGGCAACATACATGTTCATGTGTGTGTGTATATATATATATATATATATATATATATATATATATATATATCATTATAACAACTCACACAATTTAGCATGGGACACACGTGCCAGAATTAGTATATTATTAAAAGTAGGAAGAATCTAAGTCAAAGGTTGAATTGCAAAAATACACCTTAATTACCTATTAATTTATTTTCTTAAAATCATTTAAAAAAATATTTTTTCCATTTAAAATCAGCTTCATAAAAACACCTCTTCATTTTCCTAACTTATCATCATATTAGCATCAATAAATAATAAATAATAATAATAATAATAATTAAAAGTGGAAAGCTCCAAAATTTGAAGTTGGATTGCCATTTTACCCCTATACTAAATAAAAAAGTTAAAAAATATTTTATTACTCAAATATTAAATAGTAATCATAAATTAATTTGTCATTTTTCCTTCACATATAAACAAACAAAAAAAAAAACTTCTATTAAATTAGTAAATAGTAAGTGTTGGTCTTTTGAGCATTTTAATATTTATTTATTATTAAATTGTCTCACATAATTATGCCATAGGCTTAATAGTCATTCTGCCACAATGATGATGGAATAGAGGACGTGGGAGTTATATGCATTTGTGCCTAATTACTTAGTGGTCAATTAATGACCATAGGCATTATGCAGTTTGCTGCTTTCTGGTGAACGTTGGCAATTGTCAAAGTGTAACATTCACACGTTGGTGCATTTGTTACCCCCTCACCTTTATTTCATTATTTTACTCCTCTATTATACCTTGTAACCTATGTAACTCCTAAGGCCATTTACCTTCACTATTAATTACAACATTATCTTCCTAAACTTTCTCAACTATAAACAATGGTGGTCTTTAATTGGTTTAGGACACACAAGAAAAATATAGAGTGAAAAAGTAAGTCAAAAAAAGAGAGTTCCTATTAGTTGAAGGGAGGTGTTCTTTTGGTGGACCTTTGGACTCAACTCTTGTCCAGAGTTTGTTGAGTTACACTTTATGATTAGGTTGTTGTATCCTGGAGGGGACAAGTCAAGAGTATTACTGCTGGACCGGTGAAAAACATTTGTTGTAGTGGGCTTGCATCTCCTCAAAGAGAGCGAGATATCCGCGCCTCTGCCTTAAGAGATTTTTATTTCTTTATTTTTATTTTTAATTGTAATCTTGTAATTTTTCACTAACAATTTTAAGGAGATTCATAATGGCTACAATTGAAAAAACCACAGTGTCAAGATGAGAGACCTTAACTGGCCATTTCAGTTCAATGGTCACCATTTCAAGAGATGGAAGGGTGAATTGTTTTTCTACTTAAGTCTTTTCAATGTTTCTTATGTGTTAACTCAGAAGAATCCTAATAAAGTTGACATCACCTCTATGAGAAAGTGGAAAAGTATGATGGTGATTCGTATAAGTGTCGGTATTATATTCTTAATTGTCTATCTGATAATTTTTATTATTATGTTGATAGAACTTACTCTTGTGCAAAGAAATTTGGAAAGCATTGCAGAGTAAGTATGATACCGAAGAGGCTAGAGCGAAAAATATGCGGCTAGTAGATTTTTTCGTTTCCAAATGGTGGACAATAGGGGTGGCAATTTCAGCCCATATTAATGAAATGAGTCCATTTTAACCCATATTTTATGACTTGGATCACTCATATTTTAATTGGGTAAATATAGGCTTCAAGCTATTTTAAGAGCTCCTACAAATATGGTCAAAATGGAAAAAATATGGTTATCCATATAAACTCATAATAGATCACTCACTTCTCACTTCTACTCAAAATTCTAAATTGTGCTAAACAATAAAAATTTCTAATATTAATTTTAATTTTCAAAAATATTAATTTATTTTTCAAAAAAATTGGAGGGTGAGTGGGGCTGAGAGGG